>NC_045780.1:53694604-53997634 GCF_008692025.1 Phocoena sinus | reverse complement strand
GCTGAGCCTGCGCGTCCGGAGCCTGTGCTCCGCAATGGGAGAGGTCACAACGGTGAGAGGCCCGCGTACTGCAAAAAAAAAAAAAAAAAAAAAAAAGATAAGTATGGAACGTATTAAGTTAGTCTTTGTCACTCTTCCAATCATTTTTTAGCACTGCTTCCTAACATTCTGGAAACCCTCTCTGTTGAAACTCAGTGTTTATATGTCTCTTCAATTCCCTTCCCTCCCACTGAAGACCCACTCAGGTCTGTCCTGTGAAAATTCCTAATTCTTCAGGTCTGAGGTGTTACTGGGAAAAAGCAATCAGGTCCAATGTGCAGAAGGAATTTATTTCCAGAATCAAAATATTTTCCTCCTGCTGAAATCTCTATATCAGCAATTAGTACCACTCAGTTATTCAAGCCACACTTGTAGTTGTCTTTACTCTTCTACCTCCCTCATCTCCCTTATTCAGTTGGTCAAGATCTGCAGAAATGAACTAATCTCTCTTCTCTATCTGAACTATATTCAAATATCAGCAAAATAACATAAAAGAGAAGTCTGCAGAAAAATCCATTTAGTATGAAAATAACACTATTATAGAACTAAAAATAATTAGAAACAGAAATAGAATATGCATGCTAAAATATAATTTCCAACATTAAGTCCTGAAAAATAACCATGAATGAATACAATAAGACAAACAGATCGAAGCAATTAAGGAAAAGAACATAAATACTGATGATAAAGACATTCCAACATAAGGCTACCAGGGATTTCTGAAATAGAAAACCTAACTGTTGAATTCTCTGAGAGAAACCTGTTTAATCATTCCCATCTGAGAAAATTGAGAAAAAAAAAGGTCAGTGAAAGAATCAAAATATCACTGTTATTTTGATAAAGGCTAAGCGAGTAGCTTAGTTGTGTAGCTAAATGGACCTGCTATCTGAATCGCAGTAGTTGGCATGCTGACCTTATCCATTAGGCAACGCTGAATAGGGGTAGACATCTCACCTGACAGGTAGGAGGACAGGGTGCCTAGTCAGGGATAGCCTGACAACACAGAGGTGAATGTCTGCTTCCTAAAGACTGCTCACTCCCATGAGGAAGAGGGGTAGAGCTGACTTAATCATCCCTAATTTATTTTTCCAAAATTATCAGTGATATGCCACTCTAACTTCTCAGGACAGAGAGAGTAAAGAGGTGGACAGAGGCTATGAGATACACTGAGCACACATTTTAAGACGGCTAGCACTCACTCTCAGTGGAAGGGCTCTCAAAATGTCTATCCAGTGGGATTTTTAGAATTATTCTCTTGTGTGTCTCCCAATCATCCCCTTTCTGAGTGGGAATGTTTACAGCAGTTACCCTATCCCAAAACCATCACTGAGTATTGGATGTGTAATGAAGAGAAAATCTACCACTTTAGTCTTAAAGTCTCTGGATCAAAAAGCACCATTTCTAAACCTGCTGTAGAGACTACAGCACATCACTAGATACCCTAGACTTTGCATTTGGTTTCCTTACTCTGTGGGGCTTTTTGGTTGTTTTCCTTGGGGTGAGAATAAATGTATTTTGCACATACAAAGAAGACTGAATCAAATATTGTGTTTCATAGAACAACTGTGGAAGATATTAAAGTGTGTTCTGCTTCTTCTCTCCTCCCAGGCAAAACAGACGATGGTATTTCCTTCTCCAGTGTGACTTGCTTAAACCAGTAAGACGTGAATGGAAGTGCCATATGTTCCTTCCATGTGGTAGCGCTAAGGCCAGTATGTAATTCACCACACTCCCTTTTTACATTTGGTGATTATGGATGTGCTGAGATGGAGTGCCTACCAGCCTACATCCCTGAAAGACTGCAACAAGCAGAGGCCCTCTAACCCATGTAGAACATCTAGCAAGTGAAAGAAATACTGTAAAGTTGTGTCGTGTTCTGTTGTGTTGTGTTGTTTGAAGAGCCCTGAGATTTGGAATTGTGTGTTACTGCACCATAATCTAGTGCATCCAGATGTGCACGCTGCTTTCTTGCAACAATTAGGAATTTACAGTGGAGTCAGCCCCAGTCACCTGGCCTCATTCAGGGTGCCTTTTTATCCTTTCGAGTACATTCAAAATCTCTTGATTTTTGTTCACCCAATTTGTTGAACTTAGTATCAATTCCCTCTGGTGAGACAGCACCCACAAATCCTTGTGACCAGGCATTTTCAGCCTTATACCTCAATGGGTATTTTCTTTGTTATGAAATGGCTTAGGCATTTTTTTAAAAGCCACCTAATTAAGTTTTCATCTTGTCTCCACATTTAGCTGGAAAAATCATCCTTACCAGATTCCTAATATGAAGCAACTATTTATATTTCTTAAGACTGAGCCCTCAGGGTCCTAATAAAGAACATGCAATGTTCCAGGCCTCAAAAATGTGTTTCTTCCACCAATGTCTTTTTCTCAATTATGCTTTTTCACCTCTACTCCTCTAAGGAAGACTCAGCTGAACTTGTGTCAGTCTATCTAGCACTGACTACTTGGCCCTGAAACTAAGAATATAAACCCAAAATCTCAGCTGCCTTGAAATTCAAGAGAACCAATTACAAGGGCAGAGGTATGGCCAAAAATACTTAAAAGGCCCCTAAAGAACCTCTTTTCTCTATCTTTGGAACTCTGCTTCTTGTATCAGTCAGTTATCACTGTGTAACAAATCAACCTAAAATGTAGAGGCTTAAGACAATATTATTTATTATGAAACTACATATCAGTTTAACTGTTTTGTTGAGTTGTGTTTAGCTGTTCTCATTTGGATTCCTCCATATATCTGTGGTCAACTGAAAAAGTAGAGCAGCAGCCAGGTGGTCTAAGCTAGTATTATTGGGATGACTCATTTCTGCTTCATGTAGTCTCTTATCCTTTAGCAAACTACACAGACTTGTTTTCATGACAATGGCAGGATTTCAAGAGAGGAAGTAGAATCACTCAAATACATTTCCAAACCTCTGCTTTTATTGTGTCTGCTACTATCCCATTGGCTGAAGAAAGTCATATGAGCAAGTGCAGAATCAGAGAGGGAAAACACTATCAAAGGGCATAGATACAGATGGCACAGAAACTAGGGACCACTAGTGCAGTTAACATATCACACCTCAACCAACGTGCTTAGGAAAAGCTAAGTGCGTAAAAATCTGTTATCAGTCTGCACTCTAAGACCATTTCTGAAACCTGCTCACAGGTTTGGTTCTGGCCCTCTAAGTGGTTGTTATTTGATGATGACAATTCACAGTCTATTTGCTAGGATCTATTCACCTTTTTCCAGGCCCACTTTGCCTGTGTGCTCTTGCCAAGAAACTCTGGTTCCCATAAGCCTACGGTCTCATAGCCCTGCACACACTTGACAACTAAGATATCTGTCTCTGTACACTCTTAATAAGGAAGCAAATAGCCCATGTGTAGTTGTTTGTTTTTTTTGTTTTTGTTTTTAAATCCTGAAGTGCTTCATGAATCTTAGAACTAGCACTTACCTGTGCATCAAGCCTCCATAATTTACAGTTGAAGACTGTCGTAGACTGAATGTTTGTGTCCCCCCCAAATTCATATGTTGAATCCCTACTCCTCAATGTGATGATATTAGGGGGAGGGGATTTGGGGAAGTTATTAGGTTTAGACATGGTCATGAAGGTAGGGTGCTCATGATGGGATTAGTGTCCTTATAAGAAAAGGAAGAGATGCCAGAGCTTCCTCTCTCTGCATGTGAGGATATAGTGAGAAGGCAGACATCTACAAGCAAAGAATAAGGTCCATGCCACAAACTGAATCTGCCAGCATCTTGATCTTGGACTTCCCACCCTCCAGAACTGCGAGAAATAAACATCTGTTGTTTAAGTCCCCCAGTGTATGGTATTTTGTTATAGCAGCCTGAGCTAATACACAGACCAAAGTCAAATACCACGTACCTAAAACAGTAGAAAGTTAGTACAATATAAACTTCTACAAAGTGCCAAGGTCAAAACAATCTACATGCACATTAAAATCAAATGCCTAGGGCTTCCCTGGTGGTGCAGTGGTTGAGGGTCCACCTGCCGATGCAGGGGACACAGGTTCGTGCCCCAGTCCGGGAAGATTCCACATGCCACGGTGCAACTAAGCCCATGAGCCACAACTACTGAGCCTGCACTCTAGAGCCTGTGAGCCACAACTACTGAACCAATGAGCCATAACTATTGAAGCCTGTGTACCTAGAGCCCGTGCTCTGCAACAAGAGAAGCCACTGCAATGAGAAGCCTGCGCACCGCAACAAAGAGTAGCCCCCGCTCACAACTAAAGAAAGCCCGCGTGCAACGAAGACCCAACGCAGCCAAAAATAAATAAAATAAATAAATTTTTTAAAAAGATTATAAAAAAAAGTTAAAAAAAATCAAATGTCTAAAGCTATACCAAAATCTTCTTTGGGTGTAATTTTTATTGGCAAGTTCTATTCTCTGTTATATCTAGCAATATTTCTAACCTATACACCAAATGCTAAGAATTTCAGAGGGCCTTGATAAATAGCACCCCTCTCTCCTGCTGAGATTATTACACAATTTAAAAAAAAGACATACCAGCCCTTAGGCAACCAAAATATCACCTTTATGATTGATAGAGGCGAAGCTAGAGGATGCAAGTTAGTGTGACAGCCAAATGTGCCTGCTAACTGAACCCTAGAACTAGGCAGACTAATTAATTCAGATATAGGCAGTACTGATGAGAGCTTTACTCTTTGTGATGGGAGGTGGGTGGTCTGATCCAGGAGGAATTACTGCATGGAAAGCAGAAGTTATCCTGCTTCCCGGTTCTTGCTTCCCTCAGACTTTTATGCCTCACAAGGAAAAGAGTGGAAACCAAGCCAATCAGGTTTAATTTATTTCATCCAAAGTGTAGACCTCCAATGCATCACTGATTGCTGTCTGGGATAGATTAAGTTAAGGGGTTAAATTACACTAATTGAGTTACCTCTACATTGATGGATATATCAGAAATTGGTGATTTGTATTTCTCCCTAAAATCAATAAATGGAATAAAAAATATGCAAAAGCATGATAGAAAAAAATTCCCTGCATTAAAGGAAAAAATATGCCTATTAAAATGAAACACTATGAATTCCACTTTTACCCATGAAGAAATTCAATGATGGCGATAGATAGATAGATATATCCATTTCAACTAATGACAGCGGAGCAATTAGATGTAAATAAGTAAAAAAATAAAACTTGACCCAAACTTCATACTTTATAAAAAAAAATATTCAAAATGGATAGTGTACTGAAATTATAAAATTATAACAGTTAAAGTGCTATTACGAAAAGACAGGACAGGGCTTCCCTGGTGGCACAGTGGTTGTGAGTCTGCCTGCTGATGCAGGGGACACGGGTTCGTGCCCCTGTCTGGGAAGATCCCACATGCCGCGGAGCAGCTGGGCCCGTGAGCCATAGCCGCTGAGCCTGCGTGTCCGGAGCCTGTGCTCCGCCACGGGAAAGGCCACAACAGTGAGAGGCCCGCGTACCAGAAAAAAAAAAAAAAGACAGGACAATGATTGTTGAGGAACCTTAAAGAAACTGTCCTCAGCTAGTGACTGATTTGTAAGTATCTTTCCCAGTCAGAAGTATCAATGCTGTCTGGCATTCACTGTTATTTATTCATGTATTCATTCATTCATTTATGTCACTCTTCTTGGAGGAGTTCAAAACACCAGAAAATGAAGTGTTTGTTCTTCTCCAGGCACTACATCTGCTGATCTGTCATCACGTTAATCCTGCAGAGGAGGTTAACACAGAACCTCGGATGGGGTACCCTTGCGGTGCAGCAAGCACACTGCATTGGCTGAATTACGGCAAGAAAGTAGGGAGACTGCTATGACTAGCTCCCCAGACACCTCTTCTGTGCTGAGCTTCACAGATAGGATTCCTTTGAATTTTTAATTTTTTTTCATTAAAATTCATTTTTTCATTAAAATTCATTTTTTTCAGTAAGGTATAGTTGATGTACAATATTATATGTTTCAGGTGTACAACAAAATGATTCACAATTTTTAAAGGTTATATTCCATTTATAGTTATTATAAAATATTGGCTGTATTCCCTATGTTGTACAATATAACCCTGTAGCTTATTTATTTTATACATAGTAGTTTGTACCTCTTAATCCCGTACTCCTATCTTGCCCCTCCACCTTTCCCTCTCCCCACTGGTAACTGCTAGTTGGGTCTCTACAGAACTCTGAATCTTTGGGGTCCTTGGTAATTCTGCTCTCACTTTAGTCATTCTTATCAGAAACAGGACAAAAACAGAAAATAGAAAAAAGGCAATAGCAGTGGTATTTTCACAACCCTAAAAGGCTATCTGGTTGATGATATTCTGACTCTGCCTGCTTTCTATCACCCAACAGCACAATATTTATTAAAACATAGCAAAAGCCAAAAGTAGGCTGGTTGCTGGCCACAAAGTTAATTTAAAGAGCTGAAGTAGCACGACTACAGAACAGGAGAGCTATGAGAATTACTTTCTGAGGAAACCTAAACAGCCAAGAAAGCAGTGGAGCATTTGTAACCCTGTTTGAAATCAGTGCAAATGTGGGGAGCTGCTCCAATATATCTGGCACACGTTCCCTTCCCATGTTACCATATCAGAAGCAATATTAGCAGTGGTTTACCAATATCAAAAATCAACATTAGATATGAGCAATGATATACTAATAATTAGATTTAGAAACCGCTGTGTTGATTTTTATCATTAATGACTGCATATTCTATTTCCTATAAGTCACTTTCATTCAAGTTCTTAAAGTCTGTTTTAGTTTTTAAAAGTAAGTAAAAGACTTTCACTTATATATTCATTGTTTTCTATGTCATCTCTTGATGAGCCAGATTTGACTCTTTCATACGAAGAAATCCTAGCTCCTTCTGACTGGCTTTCAACAGAAGGTCCCAGTAGCAGCAGCAAAGGGAACTGGTGACCTTGTAGGAAGTCTGTCTCTCCAGTCCCTTGATAAGCACTACTGGTCTTTGCTCACTCTCGGGCAAAGTCCTATGCTGATGATGTTTCAAGCCTGCTTTCACTGCTGGTTCATCTTATAGAAAAATTCAGCCGCTGTCAACAAGTGGATTTAACATTTTCAAGAAGATTTGCAATTTCAAAAAGCTTTTTTTTTTTTTTACCGTTTTTACAGCTAACAAACACTACAATTTGCATATTACCTCTTACACAAATTCTTTCTTAATTTATCTGATTGCATTGATAACAATGTAACAATCTTCCATACATGAAGATAACTACTTTGGATTTTATAGCTACTTTATATATTGTATATTTAAATATTATATATGTGAAGTAGGTATTTTTACCCCTTTTTTGGAGGTAAGGAAAAAAGGTCCACTTATATGCTCAAACAACTCCTAGCTAGTAAGTGGAAGAAGGAAAACCTGGACTCGGGTTTTCTGAGCAAGTCCACCAAGCTTTGCACCTCTACTCAAAAAATAATAATAACCACTTACATTTTCATGACACTTGGAAATATTGAAAGCACTTTGCACACATGATCTCATCTGATCCCAGAAGTATGCTACGAAGTACGCAGGACCAAGTATTGAGTCTGCATTTTATAGATGTAAAAACCAAGGCCCTGAGGGTGGATGCAGGGGGTAAAATGATTTATCAAACAACTTTCAAGTGGCAAACTCAGAGCTAGAAGCCAGGCAGTGAGACTCTTACTCCATCATTCTCTAGTTCCACTGGATCAGCTTGTGCGTTAGCCTCTTATTCAAACTCTTCTCAGTTGATCTCATTAAATTTGTGATAAACAGTATGGCCTCCATGCATGAAGAATACTGGACTACTTTGGATTTTATGAGGACTGCGGGATATTTTTATAGGGAGAAAACTTTTTTTGAAGAGTTCTGCTCAATAGGACTTTTTTTTAAAGTGATGAATCCTGCTGATAGTGATGGTGATGATGGAGATTAAAATAACTGTCAATTATTGCCAATGTGTTTGTGTGATTCTGTTCAGCTTTCCAATCATGGAAATTTATGCCCAACCTGTTTAAATACTGTTTTGTTTTGTTCTGTTTTGTCTCACAAAATTTATGATTGCATTGTGAGCGTTACGAATTAACATTAAAGAGATGTCTTTAAATAACTCAAGCTTTTTTTTTTTTTTTTTTTTTTTTTTTTGCGGTACGCGGGCCTCTCACTGTTGTGGCCTCTCCCGTTGCGGAGAACAGGCCCTGGACGCCAGGCTCAGCGGCCATGGCTCACGGGCCCACCTGCTCCGCAGCATGTGGGATCTTCCCGGACCGGGGCACGAACCTGTGTCCCCTGCATCGGCAGGCGGACTTTCAACCACTGTGCCACCAGGGAAGCCCTCAAGCTTTTATTTTAAAAATTAATTATTTGGAAAAATTATCAGAAACTACTTTGTAGGCATAGGAAAACTCTGTTAACTGGTTTAAATGAGCTAAGATTGGGAATTCCCTGGCAGTCCAGGGGGTAGGACTTGGCGCTTTCACTGCTGGGGCCCAGGTTTGATCCCTGGTTGGGGAACTAAGGTCCAGCAAGATGCGTGGTATGGCCAAAAAAAAAAAAAAAAAAGGAAAAGAGCTAGGATCATTCCATATATACACTCATCTCTTTTTGACATATAGAGGTGATATAACAGTTATTTTATGTTTTTTTGAAGTATAGTTGATTTATAATGTTGTGTTAGCTTCTGGTGTACAGCGAACTGATTCAGTTATATATATGTATTCTTTTTCATATTGTTTTCCATTATAGTTTATTATAGGATATTGAATATAGTTTCCTGTGCTATGCAGTAGGACCTTGTTGTTTATCTATTTTGTATACAGTAATTTGTATCTGCTAATCCCAAACTTCTAATTTCTACCCCCCCACACACTCTCTTTCCTGTTTGATAACCATAAGTTTGTTTTCTATGTTTGTGAGTCTTTCTGTTTTGTAAATAAATTCACTTATACCATATTTTAGAGTCCATATATAAGTGACATCATATGATATTTGTCATTCTCTGACTTACTTCACTTGGTATGATAACCCCCAGGTCCATCCACGTTGCTGCAAATGGCATTATTTCATTTTTTATGGCTGAGTAATATTCCATGGTATATATATATACCACATCTTCTATATTAATTTGTCTGTTGGTGGACACTTGGGTTGCTTCCATATCTTGGCTATTGTAAATAGTACTGCTATGAACTTCGGGATGCATGTATCTTTTCAAATTAGTGTTTTCGTATTTTCTGAATAGACACCCGGGAGTGGGAATCCTGGATCCTATGGCAACTCTATTCTTAGGTTTTTGAGGAACCTCTATACTGTTCTCCATAGTGGCTGCACCAACTTACATTCCCACCAATGGTGTAAGAGGGTTCCTTTTTCTCCACACCCTCTCCAGCATTTATTATTTGTAAGCTTTTTAATGATGGCCATTCTAACGAGTGTGAAATGATACCTCATTGTAGTTTTGATTTGCATGTCTCTAATAATTAGCAATGTTGAGATCTTTTCATGTGCCTATTGGCCACCTGTATGTCTTCTTTGGAGAAATGTCTATTAAGTCTTCTGCCCATTTTTTGATTGGGTTGTCTTTCTTGTTGCTGTTGAGTTGTATGAGCTATTTGTATATTTTGGAAATTAAGCCCTTGTCAGTCTCATGGCTTGCAAATATTTTTTCCCAGTCCATAGGTTGCTTTTTCATTTTGTTTATGGTTTCTTTTGCTGTGCAAAATCTTATAAGTTTGCTTAGGTCCTATTTGTTTATTTTTGTATATAACAGTTATTTTTAAATGGAACTGTTAAAGATGGGGTCAAAACAGCTTCCTCCAATTAATTTTCCACTATAACAAAAAAATTGTGTACTTCAGCTCCATGTAATATCACACGGAAATCTAGACATCTTTGAAATTTGCTTGACTTAGTAGGAAGAGTTCAGATAGCTTGCCTTTGTTGAATAAAAATACAACTGTGATTCAGGTTTAAAAAATTCTCTCCAGGACTTCCCTGGTGGTCCACTGGTTAAAACTCTGTGTTCCCAATGCAGGAGGCCTGGGTTCAATCCCCGGTTAGGAACTAAGATTCCACATGCCACACGGTGTAGCCAAAAAAATTATTTAAAAAATTAAAAATTCTCTCCAAATATTAATATCAGTGAATATGAGGACATTTACAGAAAGATAATGAGGGGATAACATTCCCCTCTTTTGTTAGAAGATAAACTTTATTCCTGCCAAAATGAATTCCTATTTCTCCCCAAAATGGAATGTGTGTGTGTGTGTGTGTGTGTGTGTGTGTGTGTGTGAAAATATTTTGCCAACTACTGGACACTAGTCACATATCAATATAAATTTATCGTTACACCATTAAGGAGTTAAAAGTATATGTTTGCTTCCCTTTAGCATTTAGTGTCTGATTACTAGGCAATAGAGCGTCATGGATAATAAAGGTGAAATCACCAATGAAATTTTTTTAAGAAAAAGAAAAAAACCCAGCTATGCCAAAGTTCTGAGAGTTCCATGTTGTGCAACAAAGCCACTGGCTTTGAAACAGTGCCACGACTCCAGCACCTTGTGCCAGATACTACATTTACTCAGGGTCGTTTGGGCAAAAGTAATGAAAAATATTAAAGCAATGTTTACATAGCAGATATGCAATATCAATCATGTTATGTACATTGGTGATAAGAGTAAGGATTGGGTTGTTTGGGCGAAAAGTGACATTTTCTCTTAAGTAGTGGAAAATTACCAGCAGACAGTGCGTTTGAATTCTCTGCTTAACTTTATTTCTTTATTCTTCCTTCACGCAGCTGCACTGTAAAGCATTGTGATAGCAGAAAAAAAGGCATCACCAGACATGTCTGCTAGAAGTGATCTAAGAGTCAAAGAAACATGCTGATAAACTATAAACTATACAGTGTCCAGTTTATTTCTATGATGACATAAATGGGCAAAGTGTGGGAGCAATAATTATGCTCAGAAAATGCTTATTAATGGCCCTCAAGAAGAAGACCACAGTCCAGCTCCTACCTCTCCCTGCCTCACTCTGATAACAAATTCTAAAGGCTTACAATGCAAGTGAACATCCCACAGTTCTGCTTAGCAATATAGCGTTAAGTCCTAGATCCACCAATACGTTTAAGAGCTGTCTTGTGGCCCCAAATGTGGTTTTCTTTGAAACCCACTGAGCTGTAGCTGTTCCTCAAACCCAAGCAATGCTTGCTCCATCCTAGTGACTAGCTTTGCTGTTTATTCAGTAATCATATAGTCGGGTCCTTAATTCCATACCCAGCTCTTGTATCTGCTAACAGCAAGCACTAGCCCTTGATACCTTATTTCCTATTCCCAAACTGAATACTATTCCCTAAAATAAAGGGCTCTAAATGCTTATTAATCCCCAGTCCAACCCACAAAAGCCTAAGTAATACATGGCACACCTAAAATCAGTATTCCAACTACTTCCAACTACCTACTTTGCCATTTCCTTTCCCTTTGAGAAATGTATTGAATCCCACTAGAGGAGCCAGAGAAGAATGTCTTCCCTTGATAGTAACAGAAGCTTTTACCTATTTTTGAAGGGAGAGAAGTAGAACTAAGCTTATCGCCTACACTGTTGCCCTGGGCACTTCACACAGGTTATCTCATTTAATCCCCAAGCAGATGTTACACAGACTTTACAGATGGGCAAGTAGAGGCCCAGAGAGCCCAAAGTGAAAAAGGAGTAAGTGATCAAATCAGGATTCACACTGTTAGAGGTCTAATTTCATAGTCCATGCTCCTTCCAAGAATACCATTCTGCCTTTCAAAAGAAAAGTCCAGGCCTAGGTCAACTACTGTTCAGGTGATCTAAATGAGGAACAAAGAGAAATTATTCCTGTTATGGGCTGAATTCTGTTCCCCCAAATTCACGTGTTGAAGCCCTAAATCCAGTACCTCAGAATGTGGCTGTATTTGGAGACAGGGCCTTTAAAGAGGTCATTAAGTTGAAATGAGGTAATTCCCCATTAGGGTGGGCCCTAATCCAATATGACTAGAGTCCTTATAAGAAGAGATTAGGACACACAGAGAGACACCAGGGACACGCATGCACCCAAGTGTACACACACGGAAGAAAGATCATGTGAAACTACACCAAGGAGGTGGCCATCTTCAAACCAAAGAGAGAGGCCTCAGAGGAAATCAACCTTGTCAACACCTTGATCTTGGACTTTCAGCCTCCAGAAATGGGAGAAAAAAAACTTCTGTTGTATAAGAAAACAGTCTAGTCTATGGTGCTTTGCTACAGCAGAACTAGCAAACTAATTCAATTCCCATGAGAGGGAGTGCTGGATCTCCTACCCATTCAGGTGGGCTGAGTTATCTTAAGGCCATTGTTGAATAATGCCGTTCATCTTTTCTAGGCTTGAGGTCTGATTTCTATAGAGCTTTCTATATAACCAGATCAGTCTAATTTCTATTAGGTCTTCAAATATTTTCTTTAGACACAGGAAACCACCTCAATGCATGGGATTGGAGACAGAGATATAAAGTAAACATGACAGAGATGTGTACAATATACCTGTTGTGATTGGTACCCTCCTGGTCTGGGAGAACGCAGCTTCCCGCCCCAAAGGTGGGGGTGTGGTAGGCTGGAGATTAAGCTCCACAAAAACTCAGGAACAACAAGATTTGATAAGCTTCTAGAGCGGTAGACATATGAAGGTGGTAGGAAGGTGACACACCCTAAGAGGGCATGGAAGCTCCACACCCCATGCCCCCGTACATGGGGCATGTATATGCATCTACGCATCTCTCCCATCTGGTGGTTCTGAGTTGTATCCTTTTATAATAAATCAGCAAGTGTAAGGAAACACTTCCCTGGGTTCTGTGAACCATTCTAGCAAGTCATCAAACCTGAGGAGGGGGTCATGGAAACCCTGGTTGGTCAGAAGTACAGGTGGCAATCTGGATGTAGCGGTTGACATCTGAGGTGGGGGGCAGTCTTGTGGGACTGAGCCCTTGACTTGTGGGATCTGATGCTATCTCCAGGTAGATAGTGTCAGAATTGAGTTAAATTTATAGGAGACTCAGTCAATGTCCACTGAGAATTGGAGAATTACTTGGTGTGGGAAAAATCCACACCTCTGGTGTCAGAGAGTTATTGAGAGTAGAGGAGGAAAATTAAGTTTTTTTCTTACACTACCCTTAAAAAACCCAAAACTTTGGGTTGGTCCCAGAACCTCGTTGGCCTCCCACTGTCCTCTAGAAAGTGGATGACCTACAGCTGGGCAAGGTCCCCGGCATTCTTGCAGGATACACTCATGCTCTCGAAGAGGAGGGTCTATCCAAGGGCAGGGGAAAGTACCAGGGGGCCTGCTACAGGCTGCGTCTTCCACAGCGTTGAGTCTCACAACATCCAGCCTCAGAAACTCACATTCTTCTGCTTGGTCTGTGTGCTTTGTTTAATAGTTAAGATGTAGGATGAAATATTTAATAAGTACCCCAAGACTCGCTGCCTTCTTCTACATTACCTGTCTTGATATGCCTCGTGACTTTAAATTAGCACACTGGCTTTTTATTTCCTCTAGTGCACACAGACGTTGACCTGGAAAACCATTTCCCCTTTATCCTTTCCATTCCAATCCACTGGGATGGTGGAAGAATGATGCTGGCGTTATTACTGTATGTTTAAAATTGGTTTCCGAAAGGTGGATAGGGCAGATTGATATTTAGATATTGAAGAAAGTATAAACCCCAGTCCCCTCCCCAGCCATTTGTGACGGGGGCAAGAGTTGACTTGTAAGCACACTTGCCGGGATTTGCAGGGCTTCGCCCTGCCAAGCACAAGTGTGTTGCTTTCTGCCCGCCCCTGGCCTGGGGCACTTATCCTAAGTGTGAGCATGTACTGGAGCCAGTGGGAGAGGCAGAGAGGGCAGGAAGGGGATGAGGAACAGAGGTCAGAGAGGAAAATCAGCCCTCACTGCAATCAGCAGCTTATTCTCCCTAGCCAAGGGAAGAGCTCGGTCGTGCGCCATTTTCCTGGTCCCCTGGACAAGCTCAATGGAAATGCCAGGGCAGCCAAGAAATGCTTTCATTCATGATCAAGACTGGAAAGGTGACTCAGCCTCTAAGAGAAACGCTTTTCACCAGACTCAGAGGGAAACTGCCGGTCTAATGTCCACTTGCCTGATATCACAAATACATGGGCATCAACTTTGCTGCACTAGAACTCAAACCTTTATTACAAACGATCAGTATCATATTTTTCAGAAAAGCATGTTGCTTTATTAAAAATCAGCCCCACCCATCATTCTTATTTTTCCTCCATAACACTAGGGAATGAACTAAATCCTCTTGAGGCCCTCAGCTCAGGAAGGTATCTCTAGGCTATCTCTAGGCTAGTGAAGAAGACTCTCCCCACCCTCCTTTCTCTCCTTTGGCCCCTGGCCAAGGCTGCTGGCAGGAGATGTGCAGTTACACCACCTGAGAAGCCACAGGAATATTCCCTGCAGGGCAGCTGAGCTGTGGCCAGTGCTGCAGGGCAGAGCAGCTGTCCCTGACAGGCCCCCCTGAGCAGTCCCAGACATTCCATCTCTCTGGGAAGTGCAGCCAAGAACGTTTGGGGGGCCTGGTAAGGTGATGCAGAGAACAAAGTTAGGTACATAGTTCTCCTCCAGGGAAGTCTGAAGAGGAATCTGAGGAAGAGAGAGAGTACCTCACTGGGTATTTATCCAATAATAGGAGAAAATGTGTTCCTACTGTGATTCTAAAAAAAAAACAGAGTTCTTTAGAAAAATCTCATTTGCAAATGTGTATTCTTATTTCCTCTTACACAACAGAGGACAGAAAAAAATGTTGTGACATGACATCTCCCAAGTCATGGAACATCTGAAACTCAGTATTAAAAGAGTTGGGGGCAGTGGGGAGGAGAGATGGTCTTCTACTGTAACCGAGCAGGACCCTATGGGGCCTTCCCAGAACCTGCTCCCCACTGCCCCACCATGTCCTACGCCTGCCTCTTATCTGTTAAAAAACTTTAGCCTCCTAGGCCTTCCCCAAGTTCCAAAGAGTGAGCTTAATCAGAGAAGTGAGAAAATGCAGAAAGACAGGAAAACAGTTAAACAAGACAAAATAATACTTTAGCCATTAAACAAAGCCAAGGACCTTAAGTTCCTCCTCAAAGGCTTTAGATAATCTCCTGAGCCACATCCTTTAAGCTGTTTTGCAGATACTGAAACCCCCACCAGGTGGAAGAAGTTAACTGTATGCTGCCCACAGGCACGCAGCCCCCAGACTTGCTGGAACCAGAAGGCTGATGATGCTGATTCCCGATTACCTCACCACCAACCAATCAGAAGAATGACCATGTGCTGATAACACCCCCCCCCAAAACCCCCTCCCTCATCCTGTTTTTAAAAACCTTTCTCTGAAAGCCTTCAGGGAGTTGGGGCCTTTTAAGCACTAGCTGCCTGGACTCCTTGCTTGGTGCCCTGCAATACATGCTGTACTTTCCTTCACGACAGTCCGGGGTCAGGAGATTGGCTTTACTGCAGGTGGGCAAGTAGACCCAAGTTTGGTTTGGTAACACTACTTTCATTCTAAAATCTACCATTTCTAATCCACTAACAAGAACCAAGTATCTGGAAAAGCAATAAATAAACAATGGATAAATAGATTTTATTCTTTTTTATCAAACAAGAGAATAAAATCTGGCACTACCCATTGTTACTTACAGAAAAAAATTCTTTTTCATTTAAAAATAGATTTAAGGGGCTTCCCTGGTGGCGCAGTGGTTGAGAGTCCGCCTGCCGATGCACGGGACGCAGGTTCGTGCCCCGGTCCAGGAAGATCCCACATGCCGTGGAGCGGCTGGGCCTGTGAGCCATGGCCGCTGAGCCTGCGCGTCCGGAGCCTGTGCTCCGCAACGGGAGAGGCCACAACAGTGAGAGGCCTGCGTACCACAAAAAAAAAAAAAAAAAGATGTAACTTAAATATGAAATATCTTACTATATACGTCTTATAAATTAGAATCTAGAGCAAAGATAAGCAAATGGAAATAATTTGAACAAACATGCAACTTAGGGTTTTACAATAATGTGTTACCTTTGGTATAGCGTAACATCCTTGTATCAGACACATAAGACAATTTAACTGGACATGTGAAAAATGATTACTTCTACCCATTTCTGAAAAATAATGAATGGCATTTGTTAACATTTTAATAGCTGAATATTAAATATTTCTTCTATAAAACAGCAATTTAAAATTGATTATACCACCCACTCTTACTATAATTTACTGTTGGCAACCCTGTGTACATTTGATAGCAATGGGAACTCCCCCAAGGGGCCTACAAATGGATAGACAGCCCCCTGCACATGTGTATCAAGTAACATTTTCAAGTTATGCTACCCAAATACATGTATTATAAAATGTTGGATGTAGAATTTAAAAGTTGATTTTCACTTTTTAAAATCGTTTTTATTTCTTTTTTCTAGGCTTTCTCTTTTAAACCCATCTGTGTATGTGTATTTTTCTCCTGTTTTAAAAATAACCTAAGTAATAGCATTTCATTACACAAATTTAAACAGTACCAGAATATACAACAGTAGACAAGGAAAGTCCCCAGCAAGACCACTAATAAGACGAGAGTCTGGTAGTTTCCACACGAACACTGGCTTTAGACTGCCTACATTCAAGCCCCAACTCAGCTACTTGCTATCAGTGTGATGTTGGCAGAGTTACTTCGATCCATAAAAAGAGGTACCTAAGAAAGGTAAAAATCTTTCCTCAAAATGTTTTGAATGTTAAATAAAATCATCCACATGAAACACATAGTATAGTCCCCAGTTATACTAAGAGCCCAGCAGATATTAGCTTATCATCCTCATCTTCATTAGTATCATTATGTTTAATGGGCAACCACCTCCAATGGTTTGATTTAATTTTCAAAGTTACTTCACTACTCTTAGTGACTTGAAGATCTTCTCAATTCACTTCCCCTTGACAGATCCTTAGACCTATTTCTGTGAATTCACAGGAACCAAATTCTTTGAATTGTAACTAAAGCCCAGAATAAACAGAAGCAGGATACTAAGACAGTATCTGCTCATTTTGTCTACTACCTGTTAGAATTTCCCTCTCACCAAGCACTCATTTCCTGTCACTGAGATAGTTCCTGGACAATTCTAGCATAGATTAGAAAAGGCTTGTGTAAATAGATCATTCTCAGTTGGTATCGAAAGGGTACCTTCTCTTCATCTCAAACTCAACATCTTCCACCGCCATGGATCCACACCCATAATGCATTCATTCCCTACACCCCACTCAGCACTCCACAAACTGCTCACCAGGCCCCCCTTCTCATAATCCATAATCCAAGGTGACTATAACACCTGGAAAAAACCAAATGCTGGCATTTCAGCTTTGCTTCCTAATGCTTGGCGTGCTCTGACACTCCTCCAGTCTGGAGGTTGCAAACGTGGGCTGTGCGTGACAGTCTATCATGGTGTAAGTTTCTACAGTCAGTTCTGCTAGAATGCTTGTTTTGAAAACGTGAATTTGTTCCAGCGTGACTGATAAATTAGGGAAAATTTTAGCACAACAGTAATTTTGGATTTGCTTGTGCCAATTTCGTCTCCAGGCCAACGCAGAACACTGTACCCAGCTGAACTGAGCTTTGCACAAATCAACAAAATGCACACACCTCTCAAGGTCAATGAGCTCTACCTACATTTGCTGCTCCGTTTACTGTTCCAACTTTCTGCATGTGCTCTTCCAACTTTCCAGCTGATTTCAGGTAACCTCCTTCCCATCACTCATACGCTGCAACCCTGCATTTCGGCCTCATGCCCTCCCTTGTCTTTCATTTCTTCCCCTTTCCTCTCAGCCTATTTTGTGGTTTTCCTCTCTGTTCTCTGTTATTTTTCTCTCTTTATTTCTCCTTCCCTCACTTTTTTTCTACCTTCCTAATGTTCTCTTCCTCTGGCACACAGGGTGGCAGCCACGGGAACAAGGCAGGCTTGGAAGGGGGGCAGTTTCGTAGGAGCTCCCACCCCGACAGACAGATGAGACATTTTCAGGGTCAAGTGCCATATTTATTGCAATACTGACATATTTCTTTACCATTCACCATGGATAAAACTGTGCTACCATTTTTATTATGTTGCTATCTTTTTTGTGTGTCACTGACAAAACTGTTGAGTGTTTACTCCAATCCCAGCCCTGTAGCTTTCAGTGCATGATTTTGCACAGTACGGTGAGTCTTAGGAACACATGTTAGGTACAGCAGAACTGACAGTATCTATCTCTCTATGATTTACTGAGCTTTTACCAGATTCTCAAAGGAACACATTATTATTCAAAAAAGTTTAAGAACGATTGGTCTACAGGAGTTTTGTCCAACAGATGTGAACCACATATGTAAATTAACATTTTTGAATACTGAAAAGTAAGAAATGAAGTTAATTAAAAGAAATTAATTTTAATAATGTTTTCTTTAACCCAACTATTGTCATCTCAATGTATAATTAATATAAAAAATATATAAATGAGCTAGTTCGCCATCTTTTTTTCTTCTACTAAGGCTTCGAAATCTCGTATATATATTACAGCACACTTCAAGTGCTCAACAGCGACATGTGGCTAATGGCCACTGTTAACAGGGTAGGTATGTCTAAAGGATTCTATCTCTCTGATCAGAAGAGAACGGAAGGCAAGGAAGAAGGTACCTAATTCACACTTTTTTCTCAGATAATATAAATAAAGCAAAAAGGTAGCTTTGGTTAAAAAGGGCCTTGAAATAAATCTACTAGCCTTTATATGCTTCCTAGCCTGATTTAGATAATTCCTTGCTTAGTGTCAGATTTGATGTGGTCCAAGGGTAGGGAAAATGCACATCCATTTAAATACATCGTCTATTTGTTGGGGAATTCCTGGGGAATATATAAGAGTTTTCTCTTTCCAAACCACTTCTCCTGGACTGTAAGGTTTATGAACACATGAGCGCTCTTTGACTAATAGTTCTTCTAACAATAAGAAGCATGGCTTTTGAAATCACTTTCATGAACAGAACGAGAAAGAGAAACACATTTAATTTTAAGTTGATTCATATAGGACTAACAATGCATAAAGAATATATTCATAAAGAGATCAATTAAAAAGGAATCCATTTTAGAATGTAGGCCTTCTGGGAAAAGTTCCCTACATTCAGTTGCTTCTGAGTATCAATTTGATTATCCTCAACCAAACACACTCATAGTTTCCTGAAAATTTTTAGGGCAATTCTTTCTTCAAGGGAAATACTATATAAAAGCCAAATATGTAAAATCAAAGCTCCCTTCCCTCCCCACCTTCATGTAGAAACTCAGGGGATTTGCTCTATAGAGCAATATTGGAAAAAACTAACAAACAAACAAAGCCCTAACATCTCTGTCATTTAGAATAATCTGGGTACAATATTAAGTTAAAGCTCTTAGGGAAATGGAAAAGATCTGAAAAAAAACAGTCCTGCATTTAAGAAACTTAAAATATATCATCTGAAGAGACACTACTAAAAACAAAGACATAAAAAATTAGAGAACAATTATGAGGGACTGATGGTAAATATAAAAGTTGTTTGAAGAAGAGGTGTTCTGGTCTCTTTAATCCCTAACCTCTAATGAACAGTGACTTTATAAGTAGGCTAAGAGTGCATTGGCCCATATATCATGGTTTGAGATGCAAGGGGCATGACCTCCCATCCAATAATGTATCTCCTAAAATTCCTGCTTTGGACCGTTATCTGTGTGGCTTATAGGTCTTAACTGAACATGCGCTCGCATACAAACCCTCTCCAGACTCAGGATGAAGGAATGTACTAGTACACTGGGGTCACTATCAAATCAGCCTTGACCCTAACTGCTCACATCCCACGATCCAGAACACGGATCCTGCCAGGAATCCTCCTGACCTTAGAGCCCAACCAGGCACTGCCTGGTACTCCAGGTCCTCCAGCACTGGAGTATATGGAGTGTGTGCACCTTCCATATACCCAGAACCCCCAACACTCATCACCCTCCCCACTCTTTCTAGAGCCTAGAATTCCCTTGCTTAAACACCAGGAGTGTGACTGGATCTCTGCTACGTGAAACTGCCTGTCCCTAACATTGTCACTTGCCTGAATCTCTACCTGGTGTTTTCCAGGGTATTAGGCTGATCTGACTATGGTATCTGGCTCACCAGTGATGGGTAAAGTTGACTTACGAGATCTGGCCTTCTACCCTATTATTTCCTTTCTCCTTCACCATTCCCTGAGCAGCCCTCACAGAGATGACTTTTTAAAAGGAGAGCAGTTCTCTTACCAAGGAAATGCAGCTCCTGTTCCCTGATCAACAGCACCTCCCCCATTCTTTACTGTCTGTTGTTTGGAGCTGTCTTAATTCTCCACTCCTTTCCCAAAGGCCTGTCCATTCTCCAGAGGCGACCCTTCTCCGGTCTACTTTGTCTTACTACAAAAGTTCTCTCCCTGAAACCTACCATTAAGAATGCGCCTTTTGGGGGCTTCCTTGGGACTTTCTGGGGGCTTCCCTGGTGGCGCAGTGGTTGACAGTCTGCCTGCCGATGCACGGGACGCGGGTTCGTGCCCCGATCCGGGAAGATCCCACATGCCGCGGGGCGGCTGGGCCCATGAGCCATGGCCGCTGAGCCTGCGCGTCCGGAGCCTGTGCTCCGCAACGGGAGAGGCCACAACAGTGAGAGGCCCGCGTACCGCCAAAAAATAAAAAAAAAAAAAAGTGCTCCTTTTGAAAGTTTATAGATTCTCCAGAGCTCCCTACTAAATGCATATATCCCTAAGGGAAATAGTTTCATATATTCTAGCAGTTAATACCATAACTGACACCTACCTAAAGGCAAAAGCTAGTGGAAGGAGTTGAATATGTACAGACAGAATCTTCACCTTAAACACCTTTAAGACACAGAATACCGTATTATATATAATATAGAATCCAATAAAGGTTTAGGAATGATTTAACACTAATATTTGATAAATGGATAGTATATATGGCTCAACATACTCTGATCCAAGAAAGTCAGGATTCCTAGGTTGGGGTGGGGGTGGGGGAATTAATGAATTCAATGAGTTCTAAGAATCTTTAGTTATAGTTTGGATATCAATATTAACTAAACTAAGAAATTTTCAAGTATCTTTTATATAAGAATGTACAGATTACTGTAATGATATAACAAGGTTAAATTTTTTAAATGGTCCATGATAATGTCACTCCCCCATCAGTTTTGCTTACTAATGTGAAAATGTTCAAATAGCCAACTACTAGATCCTGTTATTGACAGTTAGTTATGTACGATTAATCCCCACTCAAAAATTCCCAATAAATTAAGAATAGTTGTGTTTTACATCCTAGCTTATGATATGAAAAAGGAGAAATTCATTTTTAGAAAGGGTTATAATTATCTAGCCCAACTTCAGTATCACTATTAAATGTCAGGAGAGAACCCATTTTCACAAACTGCTTTGACACTTGCTGTCAGTCAAGGATAAGATGTGTATGTGGAAATGGTGTTTAAAGATCAAAGACTCAGCATAATTTTCGTTGTTATCTTTTCATCCTCCCAGGTTGGCCCGTTAATTTTTGTAGGGAAACCAGCAGAGGGAGCACCAACCATTGCTTTTTTGTATGTGTGCTCTAAAAACAAAAGGGACTGTGCTTTCTTTACGGATTTTTAGACATTTTACCAAGATTGGCAAAAACCTTGTAAAATACAAATTATATCTATGACTACTAAATTTCCTTTTTAAGTGTTTATATTAAATCAGTATTGAAACATTTTCTTTATTAAAGTTTTAATTAAGAAAGTAATACACATTTGTTGTACAAAGTGAAACAAATCAGGAAAAAAGTTTAAAAAGTTAATAAGCTCCTGCCTCCCCTTCAGATCCTCTGTATTATAAACACACTGGTATGTATCTTTTCATATCCTTCTTATTAAAACAAGTAAAATATACATACTTATAAATTATATTTTAATATATATTATATATTTATGTATATATATTATATACATATATAATATATATATATATCCCCCATGTAGTAGTTTTTTTCTTGCTTTTTTTTTTAATGGGGAGAGTCACACTGAAAAAGCTTATCAATAGGTAGCAAAATAGCATGAAACATCCATGAATATACAATGGATTCAATAAGAAATGTCAAATAAACACAATGTCAGGCCATATAAAAACCATGTATGTACAAAAGATCAAAAGCATATACCACCAGAATGATACTGCTGTACTTCTGAATGAAAAATCTAAACACATATGAACAGATTTGTGGATCTGGAATATCAAATAAGCAAGCCAGAATATACAACACCCTTCTTAAAATGCCACGAGGAATACTATGTGAATTACTATCTGGTTTGTAATTTATATTACCAAGGTCTTCACAAAATAAAACAACAGCCATAAAACTCAACGACGAAAGGTTTTTAAAAAGCGAAATGTATTAAAATGCACTCTTTACAATTCACGATATTTCATACACTCTAATTGAAGTAGGAGATGAAATCCCTTTCCACTCAAAGCTACACTCTATTAAGTTTATTGTATAATTTAGTGAAAAAGGAAAAGGATGTAGCCACAGCTGTGGCCAGAAGAGGCCCTCCATCCTATCCCACTGAGAGAATCCCTGAATTTCACTATATGTTCCAACCCCATCTCTTCACAAAAAGAACCTCTAAATAAGTGGTCCCAGGCCCCAGAGACCCAGCTTGCCAGCTGGTAACTGTCTCTGAAGTCCCATATATTTGTAAAAGCTTCCATAGCCCTTACTGTCACTCCCCACCCAGTCAACTCAGAAGGCCCTCCTTGTGTTTCCGGTGTCTCCGCTCACCCACAGCGGACAAAGCCTTTTAGAGGTATTCTTCAGCTTTGCTAATTTCTACACACCTTGATCTCACAGCATGTTGCTATGAAGGAAACATTGCAGGGGTAGAGGGAAAGGGAGAAAGAAACAGACAAGAAGGGCAGAGGGAGGGCTTCCCTGGTGGCGCAGTGGTTGAGAGTCCGCCTGCCGATGCACGGGACGCGGGTTCGTGCCCCGGTCCGGGAAGATCCCACATGCCGCGGATTGGCTAGGCCCGTGAGCCATGGCCGCTGAGACTGCGCGTCCGGGGCCTGTGCTCCGCAACGGGAGAGGCCACAACAGTGAGAGGCCCACGTACCACCAAAAAAAAAAAAAAAGAAGGGCAGGGGGAGACAGGAAGAGAGAGGGAGAGAGGAAAAGAGCAAAAGAAAAGGATGAGGAAAAAACTGACGTGAGTAGGAGGGAAAATTCCATACCTACAGGATTGGAAAATGAATTATTTCTAGGAGTAATTAACCAGCTGTGGTTTCCTTTCCATCTCTCTCCAAAAAGCAGATTTCTTTTTCCTTTTGCTAGCGGCGTCAAGCATTTAGAAAGTCTTTCAACAACCATACCTTCCTGATAAAATAAGAGAACACTGCATACTGATCCTCATTTGACAGAAGAGGAAAAAGTGAGGAATGGGGAGGTCCAAAGCCTGGCTCAATGTCACAGGAAAGGCAGTTGCAAAATGAGGATAAGACCCAGGGTTCTTGACTCCAGCCCTTGACTTTATCCACAAAGTCAACACAAACAGTCTAGATGTGTTATCTCGCCCCCTTCTGTCTCAAAAGCTGAGTGACAAAGAGTGCTTAGTGTGATACTGAGTGTAAATGACAGCACAGGAAGTCCATTCTCAGGGCAAGCTGTGAGACTGGCAGCTGAACAGGAGGCCAGAAAGCAAGTCTGTACAGAGCACTCTCAGTCTACACCCACCATCTCACCTGCCCCTACTGTGGCCAGAGTCCACAGGGCCACGGGGAGGAGTTGTGAGGCTGCGGGAAGGTATCAGAAGGTTCAAAGTCCACTTAACTCATCAATTCCTGAGCACCTCTGAGGGAGACAAAAGCCTGTGCCTTAATAAGAAATGAGTCAGGTACAGAACTGAGTATTTTACATTATTTTAAATATAATATTTATATTCTAATTCACTTATGAATGATATTATACAATCATCTATGAACCCGACATACAAATAACTGTGCAAATCCTCAAATTTTCTGACATGGTACTAACCTCACGATTCAACTCTTTGAAACGTGTTAATACAGTTCTCCAGGAATTCCATCTAGTCACGTATCACATGTTCGAAGCTTAAATGCTGAAAGTAAAGAAATGTTACATCAAAACAGGTTCGGTATGAATATCAGCCATATATGGAAGAAACATTTACGGGGAAACCACACCCACTGCTAAATTCACACTCGTATCAGCCAAGACATTTGTATACATACAAAGTGTGTAAGTTTAATCGTGTAGCACAAAGATGGGTTTATTTGTGCTATTATGGCATTGTCATTTATTGCAAATATCAAGGAAAAGAAATGAAAAAAGAAAATAAGAGAAATAGAAAAGAAGCCTACAATGGCCTAAGTCTAGTACAAATTGTATTTCATTATTATCTTCCTGTAAACATACCTTTCATTACAAGTGTGTTATTATAAATAATCTCTGCAACAAAATAAATAAAAATAAGTTTATTAAAGGACCAAATCTCAAAGTATAATTTATAATTTCTCATTTAATGCTAAATTATAATTGTCTTTATTTATTAAATAGTAGTAAACATATCCTGTAAAATAGATGTTTTACATAATCTTAATATCTAATCCTAACATTATTGTTTAATTATAATTAAATTGATTGACATAGACCTAGTGCATTGAAATCTGACAGATTCTCAAATACATTTCTTTTTTAATTCTAAATGTCCACAAGTTGTGAAAAGCTAATCTCTAAGGTACACAATGATAGCTCATAAAATATTTTCATTTGGAATGGATTTCTATTTGAAATATCAAGCATCTATAAAATAAAGATAAACAGTAATCATCACAGAAGGGAATTGTTTTATGTTAATCATTTATACTTATATTTATACTTAATTATTGCTAAGGTCAGTCAGAGGTTGGCAGATTTTTCCAAAATCTGAAGGGCAAACATATTCAAGGAGGGAAAGACACACACAAAGAAAACACAAAAACAGGCACAAAGAGAGACACAAAAAGACCAAAAACGCTCAAAATGTACTTTCTTAAAATAGCAGACTACTTCAGTTATGACATATGCACTAGCTTGGGGTTCCTAAATCAGCAGACTGAAGAAAAACTGCCTTGTCATCAGAACTCCAAAATATATGGATCCCACGAGAAACAGATATGTGGAGCTATAGGTCTAAATCCAAACTCTCTCTGTAGAAGAAAACAAATTTTAGCTGTACAATAAGTTGAGCGTCTTGACCAACACATTAAAAATTACCAAAGATATTCTAAGGACAAGATACTAAACTCATTTTCCTTTCAAAAGGGAGGAAAGCACAGATAAGGGACACTCACGGCAGCAAACAGAATGCAAAAATGAAAAGCCAAAATAAAAAAAAGACCGATGAAAGCATAACATTAAAAAGAGAAGTGTTTAGCTGTTAAATCATCCAAATTGCTTTGCCAAATTTTGACGTGCTTGATTTCCTGTAGTAAAAATCTTTTTTTTTGTCTTTGAAAAAAAAAAAGGGAGGAAAAATAACCAGCTGTTCCTCGTATAGTTCAGGAAACAAGTTTGATTTATTACTTGAAGGTTATTTTTGAATGAGTTGCTTGTGGCAGCCAGAGTGCAAGAAAAGTCACTGAGGCCTGTCCACTTGAAGGGCTCAAACTGTTTCCTGAACAGTCCTTCACTCCGCACCTCCGATGGCTATTATTGACAACGTGTGACTGGGGCCTTCCAGGATTTTAAAACAACGGGGGTCCCGGCCAAACAATCAGGCTGTCAATTACCTTTTCCCCTGTTGTGAAAAAGGGGCCCAGGACAATGCAACTTCCCAGCGGGGAGTCGTGCAGCTCCCAGTCTGTAACCCACTCCTGCACGGTTCAGCATTCAATGCCCAGTAAATGGTCAGTGCCTTCACTTTTGTCTGTGCCTGTCAGTTCCAACCAGCATTACTGCAAGGTAGATGTCTCCATGGAAGGATTCTTAAGTTCTTGCAAGGGCAAAATTGACTCTGTGCATTGTCATCTCTGGTCTTCTCGGACTTTTTTTTTCCCCCTAAGATCCGAATGGACACAAAGAACACCCCCCCAGCCCCCCTCTGTAGGCTTGTCCTCCGGGAACGCCCGACCCTCTCTACCTAGATTGTTGCTTAAAAAACTTCCTGTGGGCATTGATGACTCGCTGTGAGGACTGTCCGTCATCCCACCCCTTTGTCCGGCAGTCACTTCCATTCGAATTTGACTGACTGAGGAAGCCTGAGTTATTTGTAAAGAACAACAAGGCTTTTCATTCATAATTTTAGTAGGGGGACAGGGTGCTAATGACTGAGCTTGAATAACTCGGGAATGTGGTATTCAAGGCAGGAAGAAGCCCAACCGACTGCCAAACGAGGGGAGGAGAAGGTGTAGGTGAAAAGTGCCTGGGTAAAAAGCCAAACAATGGCGGGAGGATCACACATGTATACAAGTACAAAACGAGGTTTTCAAAGGTGAGACAATCAAAAAGATGGAAGCAGGAAGGAGGGCAGGGAAAGTCTAACAGGATTTCATTAGCTTTAGGGTCAAGTTACATGACAGAGTTTACAGAATCCGAAACCCATAGTGTGTACAGAGGAAGTGATCTTTTCTTCCACTGCTGGTTCTCCTCCAAAAATTAAAAAAATAGTTTAAAAAAAAAGTAAAACTGGTTTTCACTCTCTTTTGGTACCTTCCATATGTTCAGACAGAGAGTTTGTTTTGCAGGGGTACTCAGCTTGGTAATCCAGTCTGGGTTCCAAAGAGCTTGCCTACTTTCAGGGTCTCTAGTCAATTTTCTGTGCCTGCAGCATAAATACAATATATAATAATGTTATATACCTGCTGCTTCCAAGGAGTAGAAATTGTACAAATATCAGTTCCTGGTTTAACTTAACTGTATAGCTAAGTTTTATGAGTTTTCTTTTTCTTGCTAAAATAATACAATTGTTTGGCTTTTTTAAATTAAGAAATTAAAAGTATCATATTGAATTTTTAAAAATTTATTTATTTTCGGCTGCGTGGGGTCTTCGATGCCACACGTGGACTTTCTCTAGTTGCAGTGAGCGGGAACTACTCTTCATTGCGGTGTGCACGCTTCTCACTGCAGTGGCTTCTCTTGTTGTGGAGCACGGGCTCTAGGCGCACAGGCTTCAGCACGTGGACTCAGTAGTTGTGGCTCTCGGGCTCTAGAGCACAGGCTCAGTAGTTGTGGCGCACGGGCTTAGTTGCTCCGCGGCATGTGGGATCTTCCCAGACCAGGGCTCAAACCCATGTCCCCTGCATTGGCAGGCAGATTCTTAATCACTGCGCCACCAGGGAAGTCCCCAAAAGTATCATATTGAATTTTTAATGCATGATTTTATACATTAGATATAGAAAATAATCCAAAATAACAGTGTTGCACATTTTAATCTAATGCAGAACCAAAGTAATTCTATGTGAAGAATGTTTCAATCATTATTAGAAAATGTTTACTATGTCTCTTTTGTTAAAGCAAGTCAAATAAAGGTTAAAGTGAAGAATAACAAATGCTGATTTACTTAGAGATCAGCAAAAATAAATTGTCAGGTAGTAGAACTCTAGCTCGGCCTCCATTGAGTCTATTAGGACAGGGGTCCACAACCACGGGGCCAGGACCCATACCGGTCCTCAGCCTGTTAAGAACCGGGCCGCACAGCAGGAGGCGAGCGGTGGGCAAGTGAGCGAAGCTTCATCTGCCGCTGTCCATCGCCCCCCATCGCTCGCATTACCGCCTGAACCATCCGCTGCCCCCCAACCCCTCATCCGTGGAAAAATTGTCTTCCACGAAACTGGTCTCTGGTGCCGAAAATGTTGCAGACTACTGTATTAGGACTAGCGGTCTGAGGGAGTTCTAGGGCTACTGAAGTCCAAGGTCACAGTTCAGACTCTGGACTGGATGCTTACTTAGCTCTAAGTTCCTAAGTCATAAACTGACCTAGCAAACGTTCTTGAAAACTGAGGCACTAACTACAATCCCTATGTGGTCAAAATCCATTATCGCTTATCAGTCTGACAACCATCCTGCTCTGACCAATGCAGAAACTGAGGTGTGGAGAGACCCTCCAGTACTTTCCATCTGTTTCCACCTGAGTAGGCAACAAAGGCAAAGGATGATGAACACACTCCTGGAGCCTTCCAAAACTAACCTAAAGTAGACTTCAGGGGGATTTCATCATCATCATCATTTTGGGGCTTGGGTTTTAAGAATGTACGTGAATCTAAATAAAGTCAGGTGGACCAGGTTTATCTTGTGGCTTCCTATGCCCCTGCTATATCCCCACAAATCCCTAGTTGCTCTGTCTTTTCCAGCTTTATTGAGGTACAGTTGACAACTAAAAATGTAATATATTTAAAAGTGTACAGCATAATAATTTGATACACATATAAACCATGAAATGATTTCTACAACCAAGTTAATTAACAATCTATCACCTCACATAGTTACTTTGTGTGTGGGCATGTGAGAATGCTTTAGGTCTACTCTTTTAGCAAATTTCAAGTATACAATACAGTATTATTAACTATAGCCACCATGCTGGACATTAAATCCTCAGAATCCTTATTCATTCTATAACTGAAAGTTTATACCCTTTGACCAACCTCTCCCCATTTCCACCAGCCTCTGGCAACCAACTTTCTACTCTCTGTTTCTATGAGTTCAAATCCTTACGTTTTTGAGAGCAGGATTAAATAATTTGCCCCAACACATAGAACTAACGATTGATTGAGAGTTCAATCACACTCTGGTGATTCTTGATTCAAAACTTAGGCCCCAGGTCCACGAATGACAGATGGCCACGACTGGCCTGGTCCAAGCCCAGGACATTTAAATCATGAAGTAAGTGTATGATGTTTTTCACCCCAGACCTCCCTGCCAGCTGCCTCAATCCTCTCTTGCCGTGATATTGTTAATAACTGGATCTCTGGGATACAAAAAAACAAAAAAACAAAACCCTTGATTTCAGCATTTGGTGATTTCTGTGTTGTAAATAAACTCACCATGACTGATTTTCAAACCTAATGTCACTAAATGTGGAGATGAGAAGAGATACCCATAATCAGCTCTTGTATGCAAGCGTGAGCCTGTTCTAGCATTTTCATCTACCCATGCTCTGTTTAGTGTCTACTGCATTTTCTATGCTTGTTCTCAGTGAGCTATGAATCCCCATTATGGTTTCATTATAATAATATAATGACTTTCATTTATAGAAGAGTTATTACAAGTCAGACTTCTTCTAAAACTCCACATGCATTATTCATTTAACCCTCATGATGATGCCTGGACATAGAAAATAATTTTATCCCCACTTTACGGGTGAAGAAACTAAGGCAGTGGGCAACTGAGAAATTTATATAAAGCCTCCTCTCAGACCAACCTAAAATGGACTCTGTGTGAAGGATCTTGTCATCTAATTTCTAAAAAATCTCCCAAGTAATGCTAATGTATGGCCAGGGTTGAGAACCATTGATCTAGAAAATAAAGCAAGAACCCTTGCTATTTGAAAAAAAAATACAACTTTCCAACTGAATGAGGTTAACTGTATGTTAGATCTTGGATAAAGCTCAATTCATAATTCTACTCGGCTGTATAGACACTCATCATACATTAAAAAACCTTTGTGGAAGTACTTCTCTGGCAGCGCAGTGGTTAAGAATCTGCCTGCCAATGCAGGGGACACAGGTTTGAGCCCTGGTCTGGGAAGATCCCACATGCCACGGAGTAACTAGGCCCGTGCGCCGCAACTACTGAGCCTGCTCTCTAGAGCCCGCGAGCCACAACTGCTGAGCTGTGCTCCACAAATGCTGAAGCCTGCGCGCCTAGAGCCAACGCTCCACAACAAGAGAAGCCACCGCAATGAGAAGCCTGCGCACCGCAACGAAAAGAAGCCCCCGCTCGCCGCAACTGGAGAAAGCCCACATGCAGAAACAAAGACCAAATGCAGCAAAAATAAGAATAAGTTAATTAATTAATTTTTTTAAAAAAACCTTTGTGGAGATCAAATTAGAATGTGGGTCATCTTTAGGACGTGATAGAGTTTTTCTAAAAAAAATATTCTGAATAACCTAAATATCCCAATAAGTAGGGTAATAGTACATTTGGTAAAGTCTCTACTGTCTTACTGAAAGCATGTTAAATCCCTCCCAATCATGGATGATTCGATTTATAATGCCTGCTGAACTGTAATGCTAATGACTGCCACATAGAAGATGCCCTTTACCTCTTAGGCACCGTGGGCCCAGGACATTTGGTATTATCTTAGGTTTCAGAAGTATCATGATCCACTAATAACTTGAAAAGTAGCTTAAAAGGTAAGGCAAAAAAGCAAATTATTTTAACAGTTGTGTAAAGTTCATGAGAAAAGGATGCCAAATAATGGGAAGAAAATCATTTGTCTGCTGCCACAAACCCTGGCCCTCCCTGAGGTTGAAATTGTTCCTATGATGTCTTGAATATACTTATAGAATTCTTTAGGGAAATTCAAATATTTCAGCTTCTGTCTAGAACTATCTTATCTGAATTCCATTATAAAGTTACAGTACTAGAGACATAAAGGTCTTTTTTTACCCACACTCTAGGTATATATTCAGAGAGTTTTAGCGCCTTAATAAACCACTCGAGAGAGGGGAAGATGGCGGAAGAGTAGGACGCGGAGATCATCTTCCTCCCCACAGATATACCAGAAATACATATACACATGGAGCAACTCCTACAGAACACCTACTGAAAAAGACCTCAGACCTCCCAATAGGCAAGAAACTCCCCCACGTACCTGGGTAGGGCAAAAGAAAAAACCGAAAAAACAGAGACAAAAGAATAGGGACAGGACCTGCACCAGTGGGAGGGAGCCATGAAGGAGGAAAAGTTTCCACACACTAGGAAGCCCCTTCGCGGGCGGAGACTGCAGGAGGCGGAGGGGGGAGCTTCAGCGCCGCGGAGGAGAACGCAGCAACAGGGGTGCGAAGGCCAAAGCGGGGAGATTCCCGCACAGAGGATCGGTGCTGACCGGTACTTACCAGACCGAGAGGCTTGTCTGCTCCCCCGCCAGGGTGGGCGGGGCTGGGAGCTGAGGCTCGGGCTTTGGTCGGAGCGCAGGGAGAGGACTGGGGTTGGCGGCGTGAACACAGCATTCAGGGGGTTAGTGCACCACGGCTAGCCGGGAGGCAGTGCGGGAAAAGGTCTGGAGCTGCCGAAGAGGCAAGAGACTTTTTCTTCCCTCTTCGTTTCCTGGTGCGCGAGGAGAGGAGTTTAAGAGCGCTGCTTAAAGGAGCTCCAGAGACGGGCGCGAGCCGCAGCTAAAAGCACGAACCCCAGGGACGGGCGGGAGACGCTAAGGCTGCTGCTGCCGCCACCAAGGGGCCTGTGTGCGAGCACAGGTCACTCTCCACACCCCTCTTCCGGGGAGCCTGTGCAGCCCGCCACGGCCAGGTTCCCGGGATCCAGGGACAACTTCCCCAGAAGAACGCACGGCACGCCTCAGGGTGGTTAAACGTCACGCCGGCCTCTGCCGCCGCAGGCCCGCCCCGCACGCAGTGCCCCTCCCTCCCCCCACCCACCCCCGGCCTGAGTGAGCCAGAACCCCTGAATCAGCGGCTCCTTTAACCCCGTCCTGTCTGAGCAAAAAACAGACGCCCTCCAGCGACCTACACGCAGAGGCGGGGCCCAATCCAAAGCTGAGCCCCAGGGAGCTGTGAGAACAAAGAAGAGAAAGGGAAATCTCTCCCAGCAGCCTCAGAAGCAGCGGATTAAAGCTCCACAATCAACTTGATATACCCTGCATCTGTGCAATACATGAATAGACAAGGAATGATCCCAAATTGAGGAGGTGGACTCTGAGAGCAAGATTTATGATTTTTTTCCCTTTACCTCTTTTTGTGAGTGTGTATGTGTATGCTTCTGTGTGAGATTTTGTCTGTATAGCTTTAATTCCACCATTTGTCCTAGGGTTCTATCCGTCCGTTTTTTTTTCTTAATAATTGATTTTAATTTTAATAACTTTATTATACTTTACCTTCTTTCTTTCTTTCCTTCCTTCCTTCCTTCCCTCCTTTAGACAACGGATCATCCCAAATTGAGGAGGTGGACTTTGAGAGCAAGATTTATGATTTTTTTCCCCTTTACCTCTTTTTGTGAGTGTGTATGTGTATGCTTCTGTGTGAGATTTTGTCTGTATAGCTTTGCTTCCACCATTTGTCCTAAGGTTCTAACCGTCCCTTTTTTTTTCTAAATAATTATTTTTTAATTTAATAACTTTATTATACTTTATTTTGTTTTACTGTATCTTCTTTCTTTTTTCCTTCCTTCCCTCCTTCCTTCCTCCCTCCCTCCCTCCCTCCTTTCTTTCCTTCTTTCCTTCTATCTTTTCTTCTTTCTTTCTTTCTTCCTTCCTTCCTTCCCTCCTTTCTTTCTTTCTTTCTTCCTACTTCTACTAATTCTTTCTCTCTACTTTTTCTCCTTTTTATTCTGAGCCGTGTGTTTGAAAGGCTCTTGGTGCTGCAGCCAGGAGTCAGTGCTGTGCCTCTGAGGTGGGAGAGCCAACTTCAGGACACTGGTCAGCAAGAGACCTCCCAGCTCCACATAATATCAAATGGCGAAAATCTCCCAGAGATCTCCATCTCAACACCAGCACCCAGCTTCACTCAACGACCAGCAAGCTACAGTGCTGGACAACCTATGCCAAACAACTAGCAAAACAGGAACACAACCCCACCCATTAGCAGAGAGGCTGCCTAAAATCAGAATAAGGCCACAGACACCCCAAAACACACCACCAGATGTGAACCTGCCCACTAGAGAGACAAGATCCAGCCTCATCCACCACAACACAGGCACTAGTCCCCTCCACCAGGAAGCCTACGCAACCCACTGAACCAACATTAGCCACTGGGGACAGACATCAAAAACAACGGGAACTACGAACCTGCAGCCTGCAAAAAGGAGACCCCAAACACACAGTAAGATAAGCAAAATGACAAGACAGAAAAACACACAGCAGATGAAGGAGCAAGATAAAAACACACCAGACCTAATAAATGAAGAGGAAATAGGCAGTCTACCTGAAAAAGAATTCGGAATAATGATAGTAAAGATGATCCAAAATCTTGGAAATAGAATGGACAAAATGCAAGAAACATTTAACAAGGACCTAGAAGAAATAAAGAGCAAACAAACAACGATGAACAACACAATAAATGAAATGAAAAAGACTCTAGATGGGAACAATAGCAGAATAACTGAGGCAGAAGAATGGATAAGTGACCTGGAAGATAAAATAGTGGAAATAACTACTGCAGAGCAGAATAAAGAAAAAAGAATGAAAAGAACTGAGGACAGTCTCAGAGACCTCTGGGACAACATTAAATGCACCAACATTCGAATTATAGGGGTTCCAGAAGAAGAAGAGAAAGAGAAAGGGACTGAGAAAATATTTGAAGAGATTATAGTTGAAAACTTCCCTCATATGGGGAAGGAAATAGTTAATCAAGTCCAGGAAGCACAGAGAGTCCCACACAGGATAAATCCAAGGAGAAATATGCCAAGACACATATTAATCAAACTGTCAAAAATTAAATATAAAGAAAGCATATTAAAAGCAGCAAGGGAAAAACAACAAATAACACACAAGGGAATCCCCATAAGGTTAACAGCTGATCTCTCAGCAGAAACTCTGCAAGCCAGAAGGGAGTGGCAGGACATACTGAAACTGATGAAGGAAAAAAACCTGCAACAAAGATTACTCTACCTAGCAAGGATTTCATTCAGATTTGATGGAGAAATTAAAAGCTTTACAGACAAGCAAAAGCTGAAAGAGTTCAGCACCACCAAACCAGCTTTACAACAAACGCTAAAGGAACTTCTCTAGGCAAGAAACACAAGAGAAGGAAAAGACCTAAAATAACGAACCCAAAACAATTTAGAAAATGGGAATAGAAACATACATATCGATAATTACCTTAAATGTAAATGGATTAAATGCTCCCACCAAAAGACACAGATTGGCTGAATGGATACAAAAACAAGACCCATATATATGCTGTCTACAAGAGACCCACTTCAGACCTAGAGACACATACAGACTGAAAGTAAGGGGATGGAAAAAGATATTCCATGCAAATGGAAACCAAAAGAAAGCTGGAGTAGCAATTCTCATATCACACAAAATAGACTTTAAAATAAAGACTATTAGAAGAGACAAAGAAGGACACTACATAATGATCAATGGATCGATCCAAGAAGAAGATATAACAATTGTAAATATTTACGCACCCAACATAGGAGCACCTCAATACATAAGGCAAATGCTAACAGCCATAAAAGGGGAAATCGACAGTAACACACTCATAGTAGGGGACTTTAACACCCCACTTTCACCCATGGACAGATCATCCAAAATGAAAATAAATAAGGAAACACAAGCTTTAAATGATACATTAAACAAGATGGACTTAATTGATATTTATAGGACACTCCATCCAAAAACAACAGAATACACATTTTTCTCAAGTGCTCATGGAACATTCTCCAGGATAGATCATATCTTGGGTCACAAATCAAGCCTTGGTAAATTTAAGAAAACTGAAATCGTATCAATATCTTTTCTGACCACAATGCCATGAGACTAGATATCAATTACAGGAAACGCTCTGTAAAAAATACAAACACATGGAGACTAAACAATACACTACTTAATAACGAAGTGATCACTGAAGAAATCAAAGAGGAAATTAAAAAATACCAAGAAACAAATGACAATGGAGACACAACGACCCAAAACCTATGGGATGCAGCAAAGCAGTTCTAAGTGGGAAGTTTATAGCAATACAAGCCCACCTTAAGAAGCTGGAAACATCTCGAATAAACAACCTAACCTTGTACCTAAAGCAATTAGAGAAAGAAGAACAAAAGAACCCCAAAGTTAGCAGAAGGAAAGAAATCATAAAAATCAGATCAGAAATAAATGAAAAAGAAATGAAGGAAACAATAGCAAAGATCAATAAAACTAAAAGCTGGTTCTTTGAGAAGATAAACAAAATAGATAAACCATTAGCCAGACTCATCAAGAAAAAAAGGGAGAAGACTCAAATCAATAGAATTAGAAATGAAAAAGGAGAAGTAACAACTGACACTGCAGAAATACAAAAGGTCATGAGAGATTACTAAAAGCAACTCTATGCCAATAAAATGGACAACCTGGAAGAAATGGACAAATTCTTAGAAATGCACAACCTGCCAAGACTGAATCAGGAAGAAAGAGAAAATATGAACAGACCAATCACAAGCACTGAAATTGAAACTGTGATTAAAAATCTTCCAACAAACAAAAGCTCAGAACCAGAGATGGCTTCACAGGCGAATTCTATCAAACATTTACAGAAGAGCTAACACCTATCCTTTTCAAACTCTTCCAAAATATAGCAGAGGGAGGAACACTCCCAAGTTCCTTCTACGAGGCCACCATCACCTTGATACCAAAACCAGACAAGGATGTCACAAAGAAAGAAAACTACAGGCCAATATCACTGATGAACATAGATGCAAAAATCCTCAACAAAATACTAGCAAACAGAATCCAACAGCACATTAAAAGGATCATACACCATGATCAAGTGGAGTTTATTCCAGGAATGCAAGGATTCTTCAATATACACAAATCTATCAATGTGATAAACCATATTAACAAACTGAAGGAGAAAAACCATATGATCATCTCAATAGATGCAGAGAAAGCTTTTGACAAAATTCAACACGCATTTATGATAAAAAACCCTGCAGAAAGTAGGCAGAGAGGGAACTTTCCTCAACATAATAAAGCCCATATATGACAAGCCCACAGCCAATATCATCCTCAATGGTGAAAAACTGAAAGCATTTCCACTAAGATCAGGAATAAGACAAGGTTGCCCACTCTCACCACTCTTATTCAACATAGTTTTGGAAGTTTTAGCCACAGCAATCAGAGAAGAAAAGGAAATAAAAGGAATCCAAATCGGAAAAGCAGAAGTAAAGCTGTCACTGTTTGCAGATGACATGATACGATACATAGAGAATCCTAAAGATGCTACCAGAAAACTACTAGAGCTAATCAATGAATTTGGTAAAGTAGCAGGATACAAAATTAATGCACAGAAATCTTTGGCATTCCTATACACTAATGATGAAAAATCTGAAAGTGAAATCAAGAAAACACTCCCATTTACCACTGCAACAAAAAGAGTAAAATATCTAGGAATAAACCTACCTAAGGAGACAAAAGACCTTTATGCACAAAATTATAAGACACTGGTGAAAGAAATTAAACATGATACAAAAATAGATGGAAAGATATACCATGTTCTTGGATTGGAAGAATCAACATTGTGAAAATGACTCTACTACCCAAAGCAATCTATAGATTCAATGCAATCCCTGTCAAACTACCACTGGCATTTTTCACAGAACTAGAACAAAAAATTTCACAATTTGTATGGAAACACAAAAGACCCTGAATAGCCAAAGCAATCTTGAGAACGAAAAGCGGAGCTGGAGGAATCAGGCTCCCTGACTTCAGACTATACTACAAAGCTACAGTAATCAAGACAGTATGGTACTGGCAGAAAAACAGAAAGATAGATCAATGGAACAGGATAGAAAGCCCAGAGATAAACCCACACACATATGGTCACCTTATCTTTGATAAAGGAGGCAGGAATGTACAGTGGAGAAAGGACAGCCTCTTCAATAAGTGGTGCTGGGAAAACAGGACAGGTACATGTAAAAGTATGAGATTAGATCACTCCCTAACACCATACACAAAAATAAGCTCAAAATGGATTAAAGACCTAAATGTAAGGCCAGAAACTATCAAACTCTTAGAGGAAAACATAGGCAGAACACTCTATGACATAAATCACAGCAAGATCCTTTTTGACCCACCTCCTAGAGAAATGGAAATAAAAACAAAAACAAACAAATGGGACCTAATGAAACTTCAAAGCTTTTGCACAGCAAAGGAAACCATAAACAAGACCAAAAGACAACCCTCAGAATGGGAGAAAATGTTTGCAAATGAAGCAACTGACAAAGGATTAATCTCCAAAATTTACAAGCAGCTCATGCAGCTCAATAACAAAGAAACAACCCAATCCAAAAATGGGCAGAAGACCTAAATAGACATTTCTCCAAAGAAGATATACAGACTGCCAACAAGCACATGAAAGAATGCTCAACATCATTAATCATTAGAGAAATGCAAATCAAAACTACAATGAGATATCATCTCTTACCAGTTAGAATGGCCATCATCCAAAAATCTAGAAACAATAAATGCTGGAGAGGGTGTGGAGAAAAGGGTACACTCTTGCACTGCTGGTGGGAATGTGAACTGGTTCAGCCACTATGGAGAACAGTATGGAGGTTCCTTAAAAAACTACAAATAGAACTACCATATGACCCAGCAATCCCACTACTGGGCATATACCCTGAGAAAACGAAAATTCAAAAAATCGTGTACCAAAATGTTCATTGCAGCTCTATTTACAATAACCCGGAGATGGAAACAACCTCGGTGCCCATCATCGGATGAAGGTGTGGCACATATATACAATGGAATATTACTCAGCCAGAAAAAGAAACGAAATTGAGCTATTTGTAATGAGGTGGATGTACCTAGAGTCTGTCATACAGAGTGAAGTAAGTCAGAAAGAGAAAGACAAATACCGTATGCTAACACATATATATGGAATTTAAGGGGGAAAAAATGTCATGAAGAACCTAGGGGTAAGACAGGAATAAAGACACAGACCTAGTGGAGAATGGACTTGAGGATATGGGGATGGGGAAGGGTGAGCTGTGACAGGGCGAGAGAAAGGCATGGACATATATACACTAACAAACGTAAGGTAGATAGGTAGTGGGAAGCAGCCGCATGGCATAGGGATATCGGCTCGGTGCTTTGTGACCGCCTGGAGGGGTGGGATAGGGAGGGTGGGAGGGAGGGAGACTCAAGAGGGAAGAGATATGGGAACATATGTATATGTATAACTGATTCACTTTGTTATAAAGCAGAAACTAACACACCATCGTAAAGCAATTATACCCCAATAAAGTTGTAAAAAAACAACCACTCAAGATGTACTGCCAAAATGGGAGAATGATAGACCTGTACACTGAGGCCCAAAGACAGCTAACTACTGGCCCACTCCCCTGCTCAGAGGCTGCCTCCTTTGGGATCCTCCTTAACTCTGCTGAGCCAACAAAGCCTCAAGCACCAATGGCAGCCAGTTGAAAACTGACTTAGTAGATGCCCTTGAATGGCTTTCCAGTATTTTCATGGCTATTTGTCTCACCTGCCATTTAGACTGTCAGCTCCTTGCAGCCAGAAACTAGCTGGTTCTCATCTCACACCCTTGAGCATAGTGATAGAACTAGTGGCTCCCAGGCCAAGGCCATGAAGAGAGGAATTCTGCCTCCAGAAGGCCACGCTATGTTGATATTCGATAAGAAAGAGTGGTTGACGTGTTTCCCCAGAATGCTGGAGAATCGGATTTGTTATATAGTTCAAGCCTCTAAATATTATTATTCTGAGTCATCGCACATTCACCTTCACAGAATCATAATAACCTGAAGAATTTAGAACAACGGAACATCATAGCCTTCCAGTGTACAACAAATACCTCTGCCACACACCATTTAATGTAAGTGACTGTGCGTCTTCTTCCTAACAGAGGATAGAGCTTTAATACCATTTCAGACACAGGGCTCCATCCCCAAAATATACACTTAAAAATTCAGTGTTGGTAAGAGCCCAAATGTCAAAGCCACTCTCAAATAAGAAGGAACTCACATTTCTCAAGCCTCTAGATTTCCTGAACAAGTAATTCAATGAGGGGACATTCCAGTCAGAAACAACCACATCAGCTAAATAAGTCCCATCTTCCCTAAAGTTCTCTTACCTACTTTGAGAAGGTCACATGAAAACAAAAATCAGTGTAAGGTTAAGGTTTCTTTGAAATACTATTAATAGTTGAATATAGCTAATAACAGTCAAAACATGTTCTAAATCTCTATTTTTATTCCTACATAAGCACAAACAAATAAGATACATAAATCAAATTGTGCTTACTATGTAATTGTAAAACTTTTTGAAAATATGGAGGCACAACCATATTTAAATATTCATTTACCAAATAAACTACCAAGCCCAATTTAACTGAAATTATCACTGCTACTTACTGAGAGCTTCCCATATACTAGCCTTCATAGATACGTCATATCATCCAATCCTAACAGCAACTCTTTTACAGTTGGGCACTAAGGTTAATTGCCTGACTCATTCATTCATTCATTCATCTTACTTTAAAATGTTTGAGTTACTTATATGTGCCAGACCCTTCAGTGCTGGGGGTAAAATGGCAGGCAACACCCGACTTGGATTCCAGCCCTCATGGAGCTTAGAATAATACAGCGAAGGAGACAGTTAATAAATGATCACTCAATTATATGTATGTTTGCAGCAGAGAAGGTCAGGAGAAGAACAAGGGAGGTTTGACCTAGTCAAAGGGTCAGAAAAAAGGTTTCCTGAGAAAAAGACAACAGAGATTTGAAAGATAAGTAAGAGTTAACACAGCAAAAGGCCAGAAAAGTGAAAGGGGAGATTGCATATACAGAGGTAATAGTCACAGCAGCAAGGCAGAAAGCAGGGGGTGTGCAGTAACAGAAGGCTGGGAAGGAAAAGGGGCTGGAATGTAGGACCAGGAAGTTGGGTTAAGGACTTGGATCTTTAATCCAGGAATAATGAAAAGCCGGGGGAGGGGGTTTGAGCATCAGGGCATCCCGATCAGATTGGCCCCAAATGACCTAGCCTGAACCTAATTCCAGATTTCTTAAACTCCCAGCGTCTCTGGAACCTATTATGACATTTAACAGTTTAACCTTCGGTATCATTTTTTTTTAGGAATGACGGCTAAAAAAGAAAAATTTGTTAGATCTAATTTTGCCCCTGCATGATTTTAACATCTTTTAGGGTATAATGCAGGTATGTTGCTGTACTGTAAACAGGGTGTGAAGAATATTTCTCAAAATTGCAAGGGGACTTTCACATAGAACATGAAAGGCAAAAATGGTTCACTATTTGGTGGCTTTCTTGAAGCTATTTTAAAAATGCATTGTTGAAGGTTAGCAAAGTGCTAACTTCTTAATTTGAAACTACAGATTAGTACTTAATTTTAATTATTAATATACTTAGACTTTTGCCAAATGGACTTTTTCAGTAAAAAATTCATGAGTTTTCTTTTACCTATTCTTTAGCCCCCCATGATCAGCCTTTTTGTTAATTTCTTTATTATATAGTTTGAGAGTAGATGTGGATTTTCTTCCAAACACATAAAATTTCCATAAAGATTTCTTTTTTTTTTTTAAGATTTCTTTTGAAACTTTATAATATTTACTATTTCAGGGGTTAAAAATCATGGTCTGAACAAACTTATTTCAGTCACTTCCTAATAATTACACAAAACACAGTAGTAATTTGCAGGTTAACGGAATGACTCAAGTTCTGCCATTAAAAAATCCAAAAACTCTTTATTTGCTTTAAGAAAATTAAGGCAAGGGATTTCCCTGGTGGCGCAGTGGTTAAGAATCTGCCTGTCAATGCAGGGAACACGGGTTCGAGCCCTGGTCCAGGAAGATCCCACGTGCCGTGGAGCAACTAAGCCCGTGCGCCACAACTAGTGAGCCTACTCTTTTGAGCCCACAAGCCACAACTACTGAGCCCGGTGACACAACTACTGAAGCCCACATGCCTAGAGTCTGTGCTCCGCAACAAGAGAAGCCACCACAGTGAGAAGCCCGTGCATCAAAACAAAGAATAGCCCCCGCTCGCTGCAACTAGAGAAAGCCCGCACGCAACAACGAAGACCCAACACAGTTGAAAATAAACAAATAACTTTACAAAAAAAAAGGATGAAAGAAAATTAAGGCAAAAAATATTTACTTATTTTAATTACATTCATTAATTTCATTCATTTACTGGAAAGCACTTATTGAGTGGATAACGTTTAGAGTGATTTTTTTTAAAGAATAAGATGGTGAAGAACCTTTCCATTTCAGTTCCAGCCCACTAAGTCCAAGGCAGTCCTGACATAGACTCCCTCAGACCCTTGGAGCAGTCTAGCCTTTCGAAGAGTCACATCCAATACACAGTTTGCATAGAAAAGCTGGTTTATATAACACCACAATATTCTCAAATGATTCACAATTCACTGAAACTTCAAAATACTTCCTGTCCAAAGGAACAGGACAGGAAGAACAAATTGAATCTGCATGCACCCATATTCCATTTACCATATTGAACATTTTTAGACCTGACCTGTTAACTGAGATGATTAATTCAGGGCTGGCTGGCAGCCTGGATTTTATGTCTTCTGGATTATAAGAATGGCTGTCGTGGAATCTGTTTGATGAAATCTTCCTTAGAGAACAGGATGAACTTCCTATGCCCTTTTGATCACGGGTCCACATAATGGGAAGTAGAAAACCCAAACTTCCTATTTATTCAGAGGCTAAAATCTTCCTACTGCTACTAAGCTTGGCCAATAATATCCGAATACTCATTTCAATTTATGATTTTCACTTTAGCATCTGGGTTAAAAAGACTCCAAAATAAAGGGATCAAATGTTAAAAACAAACAGAATAAAACTAATAAACCTAGGGCTATTTGGGGACAGGCAAAGCAACAATGCTGTGGTCTCACTGATTAGACTTTCTCTGCACACATCAGTGCTACAAAGAAAGAAGCTTGACTGTAAGGTCAAGGGATAAATATATTGGAAATATAATGAGAAAAATCATGTTGGACTGCAGAGAAATTTTGCCTTGTTACAGAGATTCAGTCCACTTCTGACTTTGCATAAATTGTAGTAATAAAGTGCATGGAGCCAGCAGGAAGACTGATCAACCAGTAGAAACCACCAGGTGGATTCAGGTTGAATATAAGATCTCTGAAAAAAGACCCGACCAACCAGAGCCTCCAGTTTAAGATCAACTCATCAAACCACTTCTCTTACCCAGGGATAACTCCAGATCTTTCCCCCAGTTTAGATAAAAGGACATCACCAAAGAAGGTCAGATGCAGAGATAAGCTGTCCCCAGTCCTCCTAGGGATGTAGATAAGAACTCAAGTGTTCTATTTTGAATTCCTATTGCAGCCACTCCCAGTTCCCTCCAAAAGGTAGCAGCTATAGAATTTGGAGATTCAAAGCAATCCAAAAAAGTAAAATGACTACAGTCCTGGCTGTCAAATCAAAAGGTCATTATTGCAAAGCCGTTTCTTTAACTTAGGAAGGTCCCTCCCAGAAGAGTCCATGCATAAATTGTTTACTAAGGCAATTGGGATACTAAATTGTTACTCGTGGAAGCAGTATATGCTGTTGTATTCTGGGCCATCTTTAAATACAAATACATATATAACTCACCTTGGTTATAAAACTAAAAAAAATAAAATAAAATAACCAAATAATCAATATTCTTCTTTGTCTCAAAAACACATCATATCACTGCAAGATATCTCTCTGGTTATCAAACCTGGGTCTGAACCGAGTAAGCCCAAGTGGTTTGGTCAATCTCACAAAGAAACTGGAAATAGAGTTGTTTAAAACTACATTCTCCCATTACTAAAACATAAATCAGAAGCTCAGATGATTACGTGCAACCTTGAAAATATGTGACTTAACTTGGCCAACAGACCTACTGGTAAAGAAGCATGTCTACAGTGTCTACCAAAGACTGGGGGAGGCAAAATTCATGTCAGTTTAGAGTAAGAGTAAGAAGGCATGTTACCTGGTCCCTCCAGAGAACTTAGAGTTGAGTACCGGTGTAGCAGGCGTTTCCAAGGATTGGACATTTTTCAACATCAGGGAACAGGAACACGTGTTCAAACATCAGGGATGCCTCTCTGGACCCTCCACAGCACGTTTGAAAATGGGCTTCATTGTGAAGTTTTACATAACATCCTTTCAAAATGTAAAGTATCTTCCAAAATTAACCCCAGTTATAATTTTGGCATGTAACATGAGAATCAATTTTGGGACACATTACAATAGCTGCACCAAACACTTCATTGTGTGTGCATGCACACGCATACCTAGAAGCATAATTCCTCTTTGGGATGACAACTAAGTAAACTTTGCAGGCAGAATATAGTGCTTTATACACCACTTCTGAAAGGTAGTAATAACAACTAATAAATTAAATAGTAAGGAGTAAATTAGAAAGACTCCAATAGATTCTCATTTTTACCTTGTGCTTAAGTTAAAGGGTAAATGTTTTCCCAGCTTGCAAACAGGAGGCTGCTGGGGAAGAAGGAAGAGCTAGATTATATGGGATTCCTTCTAGCTCATGAAAGATAAGTATAAATCCCTAGATTCTTCTCTATTGATTCAGTAAAAATGGAAGGTACTCTCAGCAGCCGGAGGCTTCTAATTTAAATTCCATTTTATACTTTGAACCAGAACAACGTGTTTTCACAGAGTTCCTGCAGCGCTGGGAGCACAGCCTGGGCACAAGTGTCTCCTAAGAAGCAGCCATCGGGTGCAGGGGTTTGAGGAAGCGAAGAAAAGGCGTTTCTTTCACCTGTTCTGCCGGAGACATGGCCATATTCAGGCAGCGCGTTCCCACCAGCCTTGCACACCCTGGTTTTGGCCCCCAAGTCCGTCCCCTCGGTAAAAGCCGGGGTTCTTCTCCACCTGGTACCTCATCTCACATTCAAAAGGAATGTGTCCGAAAAGAGGGTAAGGAAAGCCACCTGCTGTTGCACTTACATAATAAATGTCTTTTTATTCATTGTGAACCAGTCGGCCCAAGGTACATTCTGGAAGGCACCTCCGCCTGCCTTCGTTGAGTCCCGGGTAAGAAAGCAGCCTCAGCCCCGCGCCGGGCGGGCGGGCGCCCCCTGGTGGCCCGACGGGCCGTGAGCGCAGCGGCGCTTGAGTTCACCCGGAGGCTCAAAGGACTCGGGCGTCGGGAGAGCGGCCAGAGCTGGGGTGGGGTGCGGGGGCAGTCGTTCCGTGTCCTCAGGCCCGGGGACGCCGTGGAGCAGGCGGACGTAGCCCAGTCCACCCTCACCCGAGGGGTGCGGGGACGTAGGCCAGCGCCCGGAAATAACGCATGCCACTTCCCCTGCCACCTCTGGGTCCAAACCTCGGGCGAGGAGAGAGAGCCCTAGAGAAACATGGAGAAGGCAGGGCGAGAGCGCAGCGCGGCCGGGAACGGTCCGGGGACGTTCCAGGACGAGAGCTCGGGAGAAGGCAACGAGTGCCAGGGTAGCTGTGAACGGATGTGGGCTGGAGCCGGACCCGGGAAATCTAGCACCAACCACGTTTTCCTAGCACTGTTTCAAGAACTCTAACCCCAGCACGGCGAGATCGCAGGTGCTCTTCGGGAGTTTTGACCGTGCTTCTCTGTAAAGTAAAACCGTTCTGTAAATCATTAGAATCCAATATTAGGAGTGTGTTGGGAGGGGTGTTAATTTCCCACCGGTGCTCTCACGTGCAAGCACGTTTCTTAGTAAATGAACGGCAGTTAGAGCAGTGCATATGTATGCATTTTCTATCTTTATATACGTATACATATTTTCTTAAAGTGGGAAAACACAGACCACCTTCAAAATGGACCATAGGATCTTCTTGGGAAATGTTCTACGTGACAAGGAGAGTCGGAAATGAAGGGTGACTCTTTAAGTGGAGGAGGACATCTGCAGTGAAACAGCGTGCCCCCTCCCATTTCAGAAGCCCGTGATGTCGCCCTTAGTAATTGTTTATGTGTGGATGACTGAATTAACTAATTTTAAGAAGGCCTGTATTGTACAGTTTCCTTCCGCTGTTGCGTCAAACAAAACAGTAAGAAAGATCTTCAGAAAGCCTCCATCTGTAGCTAACTGCCCCTTTAAAATTAAAATCTAATATTAAACCGAAAAACGACACAATCAAAAGCAGATCCCAGCAAGAGCAGAAGGCACTTGAAACTCGAATCTGCATTCCGTTCCTCGCGTACGCAGCTCTGAGGTGGGAGTGGCGGTTTGTGCTGGTGCCTGGTGTATAATCGGGTTAATCCAGTAGACAAAGAATAAACCAATAGCCCTCCCACCTCACTTCCCGCTCCCCTTCCCCTCCCCCTTCTTCTCTCCCCGTCGCCCCCTCGAGGGGGAACAGAAAAGGGGAGAGGTTGGCTTGCAATGGATTCCGAATAAAGTCTCAAAACCTGCAACTTGTTTTTAATGCTAACGCTGCGTGGCCCGGATTAGTTTGAAATGTTCATTCCCTTTTCCTAGTGGCGGGGAGAAAGTTCCCTAAGGCCAGCCGAACTAAGGCTCGTCCTCATGGCCCCTGGGGAAACCTTAAGGTCAGTGTTTCCTTGAAACTAGATAAACTGACCCCGCCGTGCCCAGCCCGGCCCCGCGGGCACCCCGCGTGACGGCGCCCGGGCGGCAGGACCAGCCTAGGGACGCGCGGGGCGGCGCAGTTGCCCTTTTGAATGCCTCCTGCGGCTCGGAGCGCTGGCGGGCGCTGGAGTGTGAGTGAATGTAGCCCCGCGGAGCCAATGAGCTGGGACCGGATGCGATATATCCTCTGGGACAACAACTGCTCTGTTCCGCCTCGGATCCACATGACGCCATTTACTGCTGCCGCGGCCGCCGCAGAGCTGCTCCCTGCCTCCTCCGGAAAGGCGAGGGCGCAAGCCAACGGCGGGCCCCCCCGTCCGGGCCCCAGACCCTCCCCCTTCTCCTCCTCCTTCGCACCCACCGCCCCCGCCTCGGCCTCGCCGCCGCGCCTCCACAACGCCCAGTCTGCACCGCCGAGAGCTGCGCGCCGCAGCGCGAGCGGAGGAGAGGGGCCGGCGGAGCGCGCAGCGCCCAGGCCCCCGCGCCCGCCCGGCCCGCAGCCCTGCCGCCCCGCGCCCCCGCGCCGCCTCCGCTCGGACGCGGCCGCGGCCGCGCGACTTGGCCATCTGGCTTTAGGTTCTCTGTAAGGCCGTTTTCTTTTCTCATTCGCTCATCTGCCAAGAAAGGAGACTCGCCGTTGGCGCTTTGGCCTCCAGTTCATTGAGAAAAAAGAGGAAATACTCCGCGTGCGCTTTTAGAAAGGGGGTCGCCTCCAGCCCCGAACTCCAGAGTGTTCATCGCCTGGGGACTTCGCTCCGGATTTTCCTCTCCTTTTCTCGTCCAGCCGATTGCTCGGAAGTTAGGCTGAAGCAGAGTTTAGAAGCAAGAGGGGAAAAAGTTTGCATCGGGGCTGGATTTATTTGCACATCGGCAAATAGGAAGAAGAGAATCCAACGGAGAGGGGTTGGTGCAAAGCCGCGATCACGGTGAGGCGCGTTTGGCTGGCTCTTCCCCGTCCTGGCTCCGTGGCCGGCGCGTTGTGGGCAACATGGAGTAGGTGCAGCCGGACCGGGAGTGGGGTCTGTCTCTCCTCCGGCCTCCCTTTCTCTAACCCCGCAGGTTTTCCGTGGGGAACCCGGGAGCTGCCCGCGGGTCTGCCTCGCCTCGGGCTCTGTCTGCCTCGGCGGGGGCTGCAGTGCGCGCCGGGTGCAGTGTCCCCGACCCCACGCGCCCGCGCTCTGGGGGGTTGGGGTTGCGGACGGCTCGCGGCGAGTCGGGTCCCGGCGGTGCACTGGCCGCGAATTGGGCACTGAGAGCGGGAGAGGGAGAGAAAACACTTTGTGTTTTCCAGGTCGCCGTTGCAGGCGCCCGCATTGCTAACCTGTTCCTCTCCGGGGAAGGCAAGTCCTGAGAGAGGCTGTCCCGAGGCAGGGGCGCCGGGGTTACCGAGGGAGCGTGGGTAGCTCGCCTCGCGGGGGCAGCTAGACCTCGCGGGTGAAAAAAGGACAGGGTGCCGGGTGGAGGGAGCCTCCGCCTCTGCTCGGTGTGAACACAGGCGAGCACGGAGCCGGGTGGGAGCGTCGCCCTGCCTGGCGCCGCGTCTCTGCGGTTCGGAAGTGCAGCTTTCTCTTTTTTCCGTTCGCCGTGGTCGGCTTGGGTCATGCTTTTTTTTATTTTTGGAAGATTGGGCCGACCCAGCACAGGAAGAAAGTCATCAAGCGGTCGCGATCGTTTTCCATTACCTGAAAGTAGGTGGCAAAAGTGGCTAAGGTTTGTTTTTTTTTTTTTTCCCTCCCTTTTCCTTTGATGGGCTGATCCACTTTTTTGTTGCTGCTGCTGTTTCTTAATTCGGAATCTTGTGCGTTTTTACAAAGCGGTTTCTGTGTCGGTTTGCCCCACCCTTGCTTGTGCTGAAGTCCTTTCCCCCTAATCCTTAGTCTGATCACACACTGCCCTTAATGGGGGTTTCAAAGCGGGGGGCGGGGGGGCGGGGGCGAGGGAGCGGGGGAAGGAGGGGTGCTGCGAAGGAGGCCAGGGATAAGCAGAAATCTCTCTAGTAAACCTCCTTACCCGCAAAGATGCTACTTTGCACTGCAAGCAAATCTGCGCGGAAACTTTCCAGTTTAGGGATCTGGCTCTTGCACGCCCGGCGTGGGACCCTGGAAAATGTTCTTTCTTTTAAAAGCATTTTTTATTTGACTTTAAGAAGTATATACATGTATATAGATATATATTTTTTCAATATATAGGCGTTTGCAGATTGCAGGCAATGCCCCTTCGGTCAGCGCAGGGTGGAGTCGCCCGGTGTGCATGGGTTAGACCTCGAAGTCCCGGCTCTATGTCCAAGGCAGGGCCAGTGCCCCGTGTTCGAGGGCCTTGGCCGGAACGTGCTGCGATGGGCGGTGTGACCTCCGCCTAAGGGTGGAGTGGCTCCCTCTTGGAGCTGGGAGGCAGTTCTCTGGGGTGGGGGAGATTCTATCTGCGAATGAAGAGAGGGGGAAGCGCGCTCTAGCGTTTCAGGGCACGTCCCCTTCCGACGCGCCCGCGTCCCCCGCCTGTCTGTCCGTCTCGGAATTGTGCGCAGGGGGGCCAGCTTGGCTTCTGGGCTGCGTCAGTCCTCCCGGAAAAAAGTCCCTTGGGGCTCCGACTGTGTGTCCCACCTGCTGGGGACCGTGTCGGGGCGCAGATAGAGCCGATAAACGGAGTGAAAGCAAAGAGCAGCGCGATCTCGTCTGGCCTCTCTGTTGGAACTGAGATCCGGTCTCCAGTTCTGCCTTTTTCCGAATTGGAAGGCGTGTGTCACCTGCCTGTCTCTTTTCTAAAAAGCCAGACTGGATGAAGGTCCACTTTTGCGCGTTTTTAGTCATTGTAGACTTGGCTGGCAAAGGGGTTGGTAGTTCTGAAATTTTACAGAGAGGTGGCGATTTAAGCGGTTACTTGTCAGGATGATAGATTTGAGATGTGACACTTGAATTTTTAAAACACTTCCTGTTACCGCCAATCAGTTTACGTTCTCAATGATTAGGTTCTTGGAAATGCGCAAAGTAGTTAAGATTTTGGCAGAATTTAAAATGTTCTCCAAGGCTCTCGGGTTGTACAATATGTGATTCTCAAGTTGTTGGGAAGTTGAAAATAAGTTCCTGTCTTTTTGTTGCTCCTGGTGTAAGTTTGCTTTATTGTAGTCCTGGCACCTGACAGGATTTGAATTGGTGTGTTTTTAATTCTATTACTTTGTGCTACTGTGTAGTTAATGCTAATTCATGATTGTTGTATAAAATGTATAACTATTCCTGGGGGGGGATATTTACTTTCTTGCATGTCAGATTCATCCTATGAGGTTTTATAAAGTTACAGAATAGTTCAAGGTATCTGATGCAAAAGCAGACTTAATTAAGAACCAAGAATTTCTAGGCTGTATTTAGTGATGTTTAAGGCAAAAATGACCATGATAAGTTTAAACCTGTTTCAGAATCTGAAAAGGTATTCAACTTTTGAAAATGTCAGTATCAATGTTATATTCCAACACTACTTTCCCACAGTGTTTTACATGGAACCTGAACCTTGCAGATTTTATGCTTATTTGAGTAAGGAATTGTTACTTACGCGATTGAAACACAGATCAGCTTGGTGTCACCACATATCACAGGATTAAAGAATTGATGCACAGCCATAATTTTTACTTTTTGGTACAGGCGTGGATCAGATAGCTGTCCGAATACCCTCCACAGCAACTCCGCTTGAAAGCCTGTTTCTCTAGGGGAAGTGGGGAGTGAAGAGTTAACTCAAGGGGGTGGAGAGTGGGAAGTATCCTGGAGTGTAAACCGTCTCCTTCCTCTTGGTTTCCGCAGGAATTCAGATGTGTTCTAAGCCTGCTGGGGTGAGCATACTTCCAAGACCTGATGGAGGCCAGAGCTCAGAGTGGCAGCGGATCGCAGCCCTTGCTGCAGGCACCCCGTGACGCTGGCAGGCAGCGTGGGGAGCCCGACCCCAGAGACGCCCTCGCCCAGCAGGTACACGTGCTGTCTCTGGATCAGATCAGAGCCATCCGAAACACCAATGAGTACACAGAGGGGCCTACTGTGGTCCCCAGACCTGGGCTCAAGCCTGCACCTCGCCCCTCCGCTCAGCACAAGCACGAGAGACTCCACGGTCTGCCTGAGCACCGCCAGCCCCCCAGGCCCCAGCACTCTCAGGCCCACGCTTCTGCGAGGGCTACTCTGTCCAGGTCCGTCAGCACAGTCAGCTCGGGGTCTCGCAGCAGTACTAGGACAAGTACCAGCAGCATTTCCTCTGAACAGAGGCTCTTGGGATCATCCTTCTCCTCGGGGCCTGTTGCTGATGGGATAATCCGGGTGCAGCCCAAATCAGAGCTCCAGCCAGGTGAGCTTAAGCCGCTGAGCAAGGAGGATTTGGGGCTGCACGCCTACAGGTGTGAGGACTGCGGCAAGTGCAAATGTAAGGAGTGCACCTACCCAAGGCCTCTGCCATCGGACTGGATCTGCCACGAGCAGTGCCTTTGCTCGGCCCAGAACGTGATCGACTACGGGACCTGCGTGTGCTGTGTGAAAGGCCTCTTCTATCACTGTTCTAATGATGACGAGGACAACTGTGCTGACAACCCGTGTTCCTGCAGCCAGTCTCACTGTTGTACACGGTGGTCGGCCATGGGCGTCATGTCCCTCTTTTTGCCTTGTTTATGGTGTTACCTTCCAGCCAAGGGTTGCCTTAAATTGTGCCAGGGGTGTTATGACCGGGTGAACAGGCCTGGATGCCGTTGTAAAAATTCAAACACAGTCTGCTGCAAAGTTCCCACTGTCCCACCCAGGAACTTTGAAAAACCAACATAGCATCATTAATCAGGAATATTGCTGTGATAAGGATTGTTCCCTTTTTTCTTTTTTTCTTTTTTTTAACACACACATATGCAACCAACTAAACAGTTAGAAATCTTGGCACTGTTGATAGAGGGTCGGGATATCCTTTGCTGTTTGCAGTGAAATGCTTTTTGTCCATGTGCCATTTTACGCGTGTTAGAATTCAGCTAATGGAGCTCAGAGTATGTGATGCAGATCTTGGCGACCTACATGTTGCATAAGCTAAAGCAACAGACACTCCTAGGCAAAGTTTTTGTTTGTGAATAGTACTTGCAAAATTTGTAAATTAGCAAATGACTTTTTTTCCCCATTGTTTTCTCCAGAGATAATGTGCTATATTTTTGTATATACAATAATATTTGCAACTGTGAAAAACAAGTTGTGCCATACTATATGGCACAGTCACAAAATATTATACTAATATGTTGTACATTCGGAAGAATGTGAATCAATCAGTATGTTTTTAGATTGTATTTTGCCTTACAGAAAGCCTTTATTGTAAGACTCTGATTTCCCTTTGGACTTCATGTATATTGTACAGTTACAGTAAAATTCTACCTTTATTTTCTAATTTTTTCAATATATTGTTTAGTGTAAAGAATATTTATTTGAAGTTTTATTATTTTATAAAGAAGAATATTTATTTTAAGAGGCATCTTACAAATTTTGCCCCTTTTATGAGGATGGGATAGTTGCTGCAAATGAGGGGTTACAGATGCAGATGTTCAATATAAAATAGAAAATATATTAACGTTTGAAATTAAACTGAGCTGGATTGTCTTATTTTACCTTTTCTTTTGTTTTTTTGAAGTGAAAAACCATTTTATGTCAAGGATAGCACTTCAGTGAAATTGTTTCACTTATCTATGAGATTATCTTATGGTTGCTGCTTTAAAGTAGAGTGGAGATTCGGTGATTTTCAGAGATAACTCTAGCCATCAGGAGAGAAATAGCTGAGCACCTGACTCAGTAGTATAAATCATATGAGGGCTCATTTTCGGCTCCTGTTGTTTTACTGATTTGCAGACTAGCCTTTGTTTTGCAGGTTTAAAAAAAAAAAAGTCTTATTCATTCAGGAGACTTCCCTAAAAGATGAACCATTAGACTTTTTCTTTATATACAATATTAAGAATGGATGTCATAAGGCTAATTCAAGACCAGAGAAATGAGTTCATTTCAACAAATATTTATTGACTGTCTTCTGTGTGTCAGGCACGCAGTATACACAGATCAATGCTTATAACTGAGGCAAAAATGTTTTCTTGACTTAGCAGATCATGGCTCTGTTTTTTCTAGTCTCTTTGGTTTTAGACTCTTAAGTTTATCACCATGATACCAAGTTCCTTATGTTAGAAAAGACATGGAAAGCATAACTTGTTTTGGTTCAGGCACTGGGTATCATGAAATTTCATCCTGTATTGGTCTAATAATTCAAGCACAAGCAGGCCAACTTGAGAGGCCCTGTTGTATTTATTTAATCAAATTATCCAGAAAATTGTTAAATTTTACACTGGGAAAAGATGCAGAATGGCAAAAACGTCAGTGTTTGCGGTTATCTTTTGGACGCAAACACAGCAAGCTGCTAAAAGCCCATCTTGACAAATATTGGGTTTTCTCACTTGTAATAAGTCACTTGATTAATTAGTCACTTTATGGCTGATTTTTTTTTTTTCCCAAAGCACAACCTTTTGCTGCCAAGAATCACCGGAAGTCTAGGAAATGATTTACCTGACATTATTGTTTAATCTCTCGTTTCCTGTTCTAAGGCTCCTTCTCTTAGGTTAAGAGCTCTTAGTACAGGCTGTCTTCTGTTTTGTTTTTTGAAATTGGCTTTCAAGAAACTATATAGTCTCCTAAACCAAGACATTGCTATAAGGACCTTCAGTTTCCTCTAAGCTTTCTCCAAAAAAAACCCTCCAAAAAACACAAGGGTAAATCAATTTAGAAATTACTCTTAAGTTTCAACTCTGGGATACTGAATGTTGCAATTCTAATACTCATAACTAACCATTATGGTCTAAGAGGAATTAAAATATTGAAAAAAAATAGGACAGGGTTTCTTATTCATCACACAGTTTTCAGGATTTGTAAAGCCCAAATTTTTGACTCCCAGTTTCTGACTGTGTATCAGAAACTGCCATACGCACTGAGAACTTTTTTGTACAGAAATTGTGAGAGTCCTTTTTTTTTTTTTTTAAACCACATGAGCAGCTTTCAAAGTGTTATATAGACAAATTGAATCAGATGCAATTCGGTGTTTATTGAAGATGTAGAATAAAGACCTCTTTCCATGGTTATGGAATCAATCTCTGATTGTGTAGCCTAGGGATTTGCATTTTTAATCATTCCACTAGTGATTATGTACAGTTTGAGAACTACTGACCTAGATATTGCTTTCTAATTTAGCTTTTTTTTTTTAATGGAGTCCATTGTAAAGCATAATTAACGAGTTTGAATGTAGAACATAGTGATAAACCAGCTGAAGTTAGAAGAGGACTTGGTGTAAGTCTATATGAAGTCTTGATCAAAATTATTTAAAGATAAATAAGGAAAACTGGATTCCTCAAGAAGCTTCTAACTAACTATTAAATGTTGAGTTTGTCTATAAACCAGTATAGAATTCATTTTCAGAATATAAAGAATGTTTCTCTCTAAACAGATTGAAAACAGATGGTGCTAACTCTTCAGTGTGTTAAAGAGCTTTTAAATATTGCAGATCATCTCACTGAGGTAAAGAATAATCACCTCAAGTTCTTTTCTTTTTTTTTTTTTTTTTTTTTTGCGGTACGCGGGCCTCTCACTGTTGTGGCCTCTCACTTTGCGGAGCACAGGCTCCGGACGCGCAGGCTCAGCGGCCATGGCTCACGGGTCCAGCCGCTCCGTGGCATGTGGGCTCTTCCCGGACCGGGGCACGAACCCGCGTCCCCTGCATCGGCAGGCGGACTCTCAACCACTGCGCCACCAGGGAAGCCCCTCACCTCAAATTCTTAATCTCAAGTTCGTGAAAATTCTTATTATAAATACCAGTTGATAATGCAATGGCCATTATTCGGATATTGCGATAGATTAAAAGTATAATGATACAGCCAACATTAGTTGACCCCTTACCATTTAGGGGCCTCTTAACTATATATTTTTCTGGTTTCTTGCCTTTTTATTTTTTTAGAAACCTGTGCATTCTCTATATTGAGATTCATTTAAGGATGACAACTTGATTGCTGTTACTGAAAACAGTCATTTATGTGTGTTGAGGAGGAGACTAAGGTCCTGCCAGGTTTCGCCAGGTTTCTCCATGTTGGAGCATGCTCTGGGCATTGTCTGTGAAAGAAGAAAGCCAAAACCAAATACAGGTACTCTCAACCAAACTTTGCATGGCTTTTTTCTCCAATACACCTTTGTCTCAAGGACTGCTTGCCTCCAGGATATATAAGATAGTGATAATGTCAGATAAATGAGTTTGCTCTTTGCACAGTGCAGTGAGGTATTGGATAGACAGTTGATGGGTTTAATGCTTTGGAACGTATATGTCAGAACTTTCAAGGGTTTAATGGGTTTCGAGTTTCACTTGTAGTTATATCCAAATCTGGCCGTTTGCCTTCCTCTCTTAAATATGCAGAAGGACCAGGATGTACGTGCAAAAGTCTCAACTTTGAAAATGGGTTAAACTGTGTAGATCAAAAACACTCCTTTAGTAAAGAACAATAAAAATAGGCATTAACTAGTTACATCAATACTGTATCAGTATCCATTCTTTGGTTTTCAATATTCATGAAGACACAAGTTACGTTAATTTCTACTTTAATTAGGCCAGTTGCCTCATTTCTCTGCAAGATACCAAGGGTGGGTCTCCAATGATTGAAGACTAGAGCAGAATTTTAAAATCGGGCCTGTCTCATTTGGCTGAACTGATCACTAGAGTGAAGCTGTACGTCTGGAATATTTAACCACTGGTTTAGCCATTCATGGGAGGATAAAGCTGTCAGACTGTATCCTATAGTTGCATTGTATTTGGGTATCATACACCACCTTCCTTACATCATGAGAGACAACCACTTGAATAATGAGAGATAAAATGTGAATTCGACTAACGACAGTGCACCTCTGGTCAAAATTAAATTTAAGACACTCATTTAACTTGTAGTCGAAGAAAGAGAGAAAAATATCTAGAATATATGTTATATAGAATATAATACACATTATATTCTATATAGAGAGAGAATGTAAAAATATATAGAAATAGAGCAAATAAAAAAAGATTAGCACTTAAACCTTTACCAAATGTTTCACATTTTTATTTAAAACTGCATTTTGATTGACCTAAAGAAATCTTAAAAGCCAGTCTTACTTGGCAACTAATATTTTTTTAATAAACTATTAAAGGAGATTAGAACGAAGACTGTTTGTTGCCTTGGCCTCTGGCTTGGCTAGATGGGGCATGTAAGGCTTCAGCATACCTTGAAGGAGTTAATTTCTCAAAACAGTTCTAATGCACAGAGAAGACATTAAAAATTTGGCTTAATACAAGAACTACACTCCCCACCCCTGGAATGGAATTTGGGTCCCCAAAACTAGGCATTTCAATTGAACACATTTTTTTTTGAATGCCTACTCCTTAACCATCACAGGGCTAGTGGCTGAAGTACAAAAGGAAAGGGTTAGTGACTCTAATGCAAGCCAGGACTTTCCACAGCAAAGGCACAAGCAAGGTGCTATGAGAGACAGAAAATGGGTAAAGCACTGATGAGTTCACGATGGGTTTGATCTCCAAGGCTTTGCAATGGTTACAGATAGTTAAATAGGCACAGAGTTTTTTGCTGAGTCAGAGGCAACAGAATTCCCACTACTCATTAAATAAAACTGTTCACCATGCTGATATCTTAAATTCTAAATGAAATGTAGAGAGGAATCCCTGGTGGTCCACTGGTTAGGACTCCAAGCTCTCCCTGCAGAGGGCTGGGGTTCAATCCCTGGTTGGGGAACTAAGATCCCACAAGCGTGAGGTGTGGCCAAAAAAATATTTTAAATAAATAAATGAAATGTAGAGATGTTTAATATTTGGACACCTATAATTTGATGTATTTATTAATTTTATGATTCATGATTGATTAAAACTTTTCCCTAAAAAAATGTGGATTAAAAAATACATTTGAAAGATATATAACTAAGACATAAGTTGGAAAGATCTGTTTATTCTTGTTTTTCCAGTTTTTACTAGCGTTTCCCTCTTGTCACTAACCCATAATTTTAGCTTGCTTCTGTACCTAGAAAAATGAATACTTGTGAAGAACAAATTGGGGATAATGAAACAGAAAAAAAACGCCTTCATGATAGTATGAAAGAAAGTAGTTGAGCTTTGGAGCAATTCCACCCTTGCCAAAAAACAATGCCTGAGACCTGACTTCCCAGGTCCACACGGCTCACAAAGCCCAGATGACCACCTCTGGCAACTACGTTAACACAACTAACATTTTTGAAATGGTTTTGTGCTCCAAATAACATCTGGTTTATTGACTTGTACCAATAGGGCTCACAGTCAAGCAGGCTCTGGTAAATATATTTGTATCGCCTCTCATTTCTCCAAGTTCTTAATAGTCTCAAGTGCATCCTTCCTAGACCCAGCTTTCCTGCTCCAAAGTAGGCACAAAGTAGCCGTAATATCTGCTGCTAGTCATAGCAGAAGTCGTTCCTGAGATTTCTGTTACAAGGTCATCTTTATAAGTTCGGAACTGCGTTCAGGGATGCATATCTGAGGGTCACTGTGAACATTATAAAGCCTAGTGACAAAGCAGCCCAGCATACATCGAACAGCAGCACAACAGAGCCTTGGGATAAACATTTAGTAGCTGTTATGTTGGCAAACTAATGGCTAGGATGTGTCGGGAGATGTTTGTCTTTAACCCGTCCCTCTGCTAATGAGGAACTAACTCCAGGACCAGTGATCTCAAGATCAACATTCGCATTCAGGTCTTGATGTCACACAATTAGGATACAGCCTAATTTGGTTTCATTCCAAACATTCATTAACACTATACTGTACCTTTGAGCTTAAACTTTGGCAGTGGTTCTTTTACAGACTATTGCTCTGATTCCAATAATCATTGATCTGATTCTAATCATCTGATTCTAATCATCGTATCACAAGATATGAACCCAACAGTGTGTCTTCTGAGCCTTTGCCCTGCCATGGAAACAATAAAAACTACAGGCTCAGAGTGCAATTTCTTGTCACTGATGTCATATTTATGGTGTATCTTCAGTGTAAGAGATGTTACAGTAAGTGGGGGGAAAGCATTAGATCTGTGATTGTGGATTAGCAAAATAAGAATGATGCCCACAGCCCTTTGGAAGCTAATAATCTAGGACTTAGGTTTTTAGTCATAGGAAATGATTGGTAGCATTACCCACGTCCTGCCCTGGGCAATTTGATCCCCCAAGGGGACATTTGCCAAGGTCTGGAGACATTTCTGGGTTTCACTTCTAGGGGTGGAAAGGAGGAGTTATTGGCATTTGCAGGTAGAGACAAATTGCTAAACATCCTCCACTGGCCAGCATTCCCAACAACAAAGAATTATTCAGCCCCAAATGCCAACAATGCTGAGTTTGAGAAACCCTGCTAAGAGGAAGCTAGGAGAGTAGTGGGGAGAAGGTAATATATCCTTCTGAGGCAGGGCAAGGACAGCCATCAGCTGTGTTGAGGGACGGAGAGGTCAAAGGACCTGGGGGAATGCTGTGACCATAATTTTGGAATTTCACATCTGAGTGCTAAACCTCTGAAATTCTTCTAATGGAAAACACCCTACATTTGTAAGTATCTATATATGTCCACACACCTACTTTTCTGTAGTACTTGAAGTTCATGTGCTCTGGAGACAAGCGCTGTGCAGATTCCCTTGTTAGCTGTGTAGCCACATGCAAGTTACTTAACGTCTCTAAGCCTGATGTCTTCATCTGAGAGATAATAATTCTTGACTCAAAAGTTGTGAAGATTGAAGAGGTATGTGTGAAATATTAACCCTTGTGATGGGTACAAAATAAGTACTAAAAAAAGTATTTACTACTATTTTGTATTCGGGTGATTTTTCTTCTTCTTCTCCTTCTCTTCCTCCTAATTCCCTCAGGCACAGTGTTAAATGCTGGAGACTAAAGACAGTATCTCCCACCCTCTTAGAACTTGTTTGTAGGAAAACCAAATATTTACTATAGAGTATAATACATGTGATTACAGACTTTAAATACACATAAAGAGGAAATGATTAACTCTATCTTGGGTGTAGTACGTGGGATTAGGAAAGTTTCCCAGAGAGGATGATGTCTGCAAAGCAACTTGAGTGATTCTTTAAACTGAGGTGGTGGATAGGAGCCCACAGACAGCCAGATGTAAAAGAGAAAGAACTCCATTCTTGACTGTGAAAGAAGAAAACAGAATTGACATGATGCCAAAGGACTGATAAATTTCAAATAAGTGTTTCTTTATAAGAGATTTATGAGATTTTAGTTTCTGAAAATTGGGTTCTAATAAATCTGCGTGTGTGTGTATGTATATATATATATATATATATATATATATGCACTCAAGAGATGTGCATCTTTAGGATTTATTGATGTGTTTCTGACATTTCTTAATGGACATAAATTTGTTTCAAGTAGCAAAACTTAGTCAACTGTGCCATAAAATTCACAAAATCCCTTTGCCGGCTGAAAAAAACCACACCAAATGAAGCCCCTACTCCAGGATGATTCTGTAAGTGAAATTATCAGCTTTACTCTAGTTTTAATCAATTTGTGGTATGTATACTATCTTTCATATTAAGCTATTTTAAAGTTCTTGGAGAAAAGGTAAAAGTACAAATCATTGTAAATAATACTCTAGTTAAAAAAAAACTGGGGTTGTTAAAATTGAAGATCCATTCAGAAACCCCATTTTTTCTTTCTAGACTGATTTTTGCTTGTTGATAGGTGCTATTTTCTTCCCACTTACTAAGTAGTTGACACATTGAAGTATACTTTAAAAATAACCTTCTGCTGAAAAAAAGACACAGGTAAATCCCTTTGTAAAGCAATGAAAATTTTCATATGACAAATAACTCCAAATCAGACTATCCATAATTAAGATAGAAGTCTGAAAAGGAAGTATGTAAAACTCTTATTGCTAGATATTACCTACTTCTAAGATATTAAAGGTTTCAAATTTATGTGGCTTAATATGAGGAACATTGGCTATAGGATCATAGGACATGCATCTTTGTGGGCAAGTTACATACCTCTCTGTGGTTAACCTCTTAGTTTCTTCCTTCAAATAAGGGGTAATAATACATACTTCAAAACTAGTCTGACAATTAAATGAGATACTACTCTTTAAATAAAGTATCTGTTAACAGAACACTGTTAAATGGACATTGTTAATAATATAGTTATGTGTTCATTTTACGACAATTTCTCCAGAGAGACTGCGTGCATCTATATATGCATGTGTGTGTGTTGGTGTGCACATGTAGATTTTTGCAATATTTCTACTAAAACAAATAGCTATATTCATTTCATCCGATGTTAATGTACTTTGAGAACACTATCAGAAAGAGGAAATTTAGGAACTCATGCATAGTCCCCCAAGTACTACAGCTTTACATTGATAACTTCCCAGTTGGATTTGTCACAGTGTTACAAATTTAGGTTTGTTTTTGTTTCTGCTTTTTTGGTGAGGGGAGGTGGAGGTTAACGGTAGTTGTGCATTTGGGCAGAGCCCAGTACTGGCATGTAGGAGGTACTCAATGAGAATTTGATGAATGAATTCATTCAATCAAAAGTAAAGGTATACTGAAGGAGGCTAAGAAAGAAAAGATATGAATAATAATACATGGCAAAATCTAAAATTAATTGATTGGTATAGATATAGTTCTTCACTTCTAAGATGAACATTTTTATTCTCGTTTATGCGTCTCTGAAATTAAGAGCATCTTACAATCAAACGTGTTTTACAATTGCCATTGGCTAGGCAGCAGTCATGACATACCTGTCATTGTTTGCAGTGGTTGAACTTGACTGTAGCTATTCATCCACTTCTACTGAGTTAATGTGCATTGTTAGTTCTACACATTTTAAGTTTAATTGTGTTTAAAATGTCTTCATGAAACAGCATGAAAATGAAGTTATCATGTGCGCCAAAAACAAAACTATTAAATATTGTGTTATTGGGCTTAAATTTAATACTAAGGAAAAATATGCTATTTGAGAAATGATTCCAATCTGATTTTTCTTGCAAAAAACAAATAAATGCCTATAGGACGTAAGAAACAGAGAGACCCACAAGTCAATGAATAGATGAGATAAATTTCAAAGCCATGCTAAGCTGGTATGACCAATTTATGTAACTCAACAGGCTGACGTTAAGATTTTGTTATGAATTTATCAACAGTACTTTCATTTTCTTCATGGTTCAAAAACACTGGTGTCTCTTACAATCTGTGGTGTCTTAAATTTTCAGAAACAGGGTAGTCATTTGGGACATTTAGAGAAATTGGCAGTGTTCAACCAGGGTACGGAGGACAGATAAAATTTTGTCTGGCTGTTGAAAACAGGTAGTGAGGAGGTGTTCTGGAAAGTCAAAAATCAGGATTGAGCAAAGTTTCATTCAGAGCAGAGTGAATAGACCAGTCTGGCTGAAATGCATGTTTATGTAAGGGAGAAGTGAAAATGAAGACTGGAGAGACAGATTTGGCCTCAACTCTGAGGAATCTGAATGCTAAACTAAAGAACCTGGATTTATTCCGAACATGTCCCCAAATCCATTTTTGGCCATTCAATAACATTTTCCAGTTAACAGTAAGCATAATCCTTCAAAAGTGTATTATAAACATTTTGATCCCTTTTTAAACAGATTTGATGACTTCCTTTTGCTCTTGGAACAGAATTCCAGTTCCTTCAGGATCCTGAATGATCTGGTTCCTCCCCACTCCAATACCTATGCTTCTGTCCCTTTCCACCCTAACCCCAAGGGTCCGCCTTCTCTCTTTTTCTGACGTCAGTTTCTTCCCTTCCCTCCACACATCCTTCACAAATACTGTTGCCTCTACATGGAATCGTCTTCCTTAGCCCTCATCCCACATCCGTTCATCTGAGAAATTCTTACTCCTCCTTTAAGATTCAGTGAAAATGTCACCTCCCAGCGAAGCAAGCTCCTTCTCACCCCTAGTCTAGATAATGTCCCCTGGTGATTCTCTCTCATATTATCCAGTCTTTTTCTTTCAGAGTCTGTATTATCAATGTAGCTACATAATCATCTGTGTGATTATTTAATTTTTCCCTCTGTTAGACCTTTTTTATTTAGTTTACAACTGGATTTCCAGGGCCAAGTCCCATACCTGGTACATAGGAGATGCTCAATAAATATTTGGGGAATAAATGAATGGATGAATTTAATAGACTTCAGATATACTGATGGTGTCTGAGAAAGAGAAGATATGAAGAAGTAGCCATTTTGGGAAATTCGGCTGATCATTTCATATGGAATGAATAAGAAGAGAAAGAATTTAGTTAAAGAAAAACTTGCCTCGCACAGCCATTTGTCGGAGGGCAGCTGTAACTTGCTACTGCTCTAACTTACTTACATACCTATCCTTCGGAACTGACTGTAAGGTTTGTAAAGACTGGAATGAAATCTTCCTGTCTCCAGCACTTATCACAATGCCTGGCACAAAGTAGATGCTCTCTGAATGTCATTTCAGATGAATGGGTTTTCACTAACCACAATCCAACCATTACTGAGATGAGTCTATTATGATTTTATATGTATATATCTCTTATCTTAGATACACATGACTCTTTGAGATTTTTTTCGGAGCCTCTGCATTTACTCCATCAGTCCAAACAGAAATATGGACTAGCTTTCCTAGTGGCAATGAATTAGATCACAGAACTGGAGAGAGTTTTATCAAATTTTTTGAACTTCTGCAGTAGTCGACTAGAACCAGCAAAGATTTCCCTCACTTACCCCTCACTGCCCCAGAGTCTTCAACTAGCCTGAAATTAAAGGACCCTCAAATGCCCCGAAGACAGACAGCAATCTAGCAGAAATACACTTACAAACATAAAAGGAAAAGGAAAAAGAGAAAAAAAAAACACCTTGAATTTCTGATCATCCTGGGTAGGACTTCTTTAACTTAACTGTGTGCATGAAACACCTGGGGACCCTGTTAAGATGCAGATTCTGAACAATAGCTTGAGGGAGGGGTCTGAGATTCTGCATTTCTAACAAATTCCCTGCACGTCTGCTGATCACTCTCCAGCAGTGTATTAGTCAGGGTTCTCCAGAGAAATAGAACCGATAGGGTTTGTGAGTGCGCATGTGCGCTTGCACGCAGAAAAAGAGACTTATTTCAAGGAATTTACTCAGGTGGTTGTGGAGGCTGACACGTCCAAAATCTGCAGGATGGACTGTAGGATGGAGACCTAGGTAAGAGCTAGTGTTGCAGTTCAAGTCCAAAGACATCTGCTGGTAGAATTCCTTTCTTGGAGGAGATCAGTCTTGGTTCTGTTAAAGCCTTCAACTGATTGGATGAGGCTCACTCACGTTATGGAGGGCAATCTACTTTACTCAAAATCCACCAATTTAAATGTTAATCTCATCCAAAAAACACCCTTACAGCAATACCCAGAATAATGTTTGACCAAATATCCGGGTACCATGGCCCAGCCAAGTTGACACATAAAATTATCACAAGCAACAAGGATCTAGGGCCTTCATCAGTACATCAAAAATTCACTACGTGGTGTCAAAAGAATGGGACTTCTAAAAATGGGACACTAAGCCTCTATTAAATAATATAAAATATATTTCTCTTCTGAAAAAGGATATATTTAAAATATCACTGTGTGTAAATAACTTTATAAGAGAACAATTTAATGTCTAAACTACCTATTAGAGCTTCAGTGGGTCTCTAAGAAAGCACCAAAAAATTGATTTTGATGCCATACAAACATAAGCAGTCCAAATCACTTACTTTAGAAATTGATAGAAGGCATCTCACGTTGGTGCCATCGCTTGCTGACCGACTGGCCTTAGGGTGGTTACTTAACATCTCTGAGCATCAGTTTACTCACATATGAAAGAGAGATTTTAAACTCTTCTTTTCGTGAACTGTTTTGTGATTATCTTCGCAGTCTTCTTTAAGTTGATTTGTATACTCCTTGACGGGGCAGGGGATATTTTATCCCCAGTATCTGGCATGTCCTTTGCATTTGCAGTATTTGTGGCATGATTACATGGCAATAAACAAAGTACTTAACAAATGGCAGCTTCGGTTGTTAGGCAGACACTTCACTTTCTTTATAGGGTGAAGCAGAATAGAAATAAGACCATTTTAGACTATATCATTATGTACCAAATGTACCCTGTCTCTGTTTTTGCCCCCTACATTTTAATATGCAAATTGGGGCTACATCTGTGCAAATCATAGTAATTTATTACAGTACCCTACTGTTGACTTGTTGCTTTCACATACAGAATCTCATTTTGACTTTTGATGGTGGCCCTGAGATGCTTGTAAGGACAGAAATTAATATTTCTATTTTACATAACAGGACGTTGGAGTTTCTGTAGATGAGAGGATTGCTCCAAATCATGTAGGAAGCAAGTAAAAATATCTTCAAGCCCAGACTTTTGATTCCAAGTCCCATGTTTTGATCATATCATAGTTGAATCTTTCTATTAATGCTTGCAGAGAAACAGCTTAAATGCATTCTGCGTTGATGACATTTTTCATTCTGGCGTCTTCATACATGGGCAACAAATTATTATTTAAAATGAGGCTATTCCAGACTATCTTCTTACATGAGGTCTAACACAATTTTTATTGTTGTAATTATCATTGCCATTGTTACTATTCCTTCAAATCAGGGATTAGTAATAGATCTCATCCAGTACTTCTCAGCAATTCTAATCCTATAAGATAATGAAAGAATACACAGACCTCCATATTTTTTATATGAAAAGTACTTAATTTGAAAACATATCTAAAGAGAAAGCCATGAAAATATATTTTCTATCCTCTACCGTGTTGCATTTTAATGAACCAGAATTGAGAAAGTAGTTGAATAACAAGAGTTCCCTCATGGACCTTGAATTTAAGAACAATTTATGTAATAGTTTACTCAAAATTTGCCATTCAATTCTCTGGTCAGTTATTATTAGGAAACATACCATTTTATTTTAATTGATTTTCCTAATAACTATAAAATGCAATTATTTTATAATTATTCTAATCATACTAATCTAAAAATGGAAAGAGTTATGAATTTTAAAACTGAAACACTAAATTTCATATTCTATTTGAATTTGATTGAACTGATAAATAAAGGTTGCCCAAGGACTGTACTGGAGTCATAATTGTGAACCTTCCAAATTCTGGGTTGGTTACTATTGTAGCTTTCTTTTCTTCCCTATAGAAAATGAAATGATGCTGACTTATTGAGTGTGGCAGATCCATTTTTATTTATTGCTTTAATTCATTGTTAATTTATTTGTTTTAAATATATTTAATTTATTATTGTTTTATTTATTATTTATTGTTTTAATCTGTTGTCTGTCTCATATATAATTAAACCCTAGGATTCACATCTGCAAATGCACTTACCAAAGGGGGAAAAAAAAAGAATTTACTTAAACTTTTCGCAAGTTCCACAGATTTGCAGGTGCATTCAGGTACATATAATTATCTGCTATCCCATCATCCCTCTCCCCCCTCCCCTCCCCAAAGAGCCTCCTTTCCTAAGACTCCGAGTTTATTTTTTTACAAGCAAAGGTCTTATACGTACTTTGAAGGGAGAGATGAGGCAGGATTTGACTTAAAAGGCCAAACCCTCTCAGTTACCTGCCTAAATCCTTGGAACCAAGCCTAAACTTTAAGTAGCAATTTAAACAGTAAATAAATTCTGCTAATGGCTATTAGATTGCTAGCTGGGGAGATTAGCATAGGGAGTAATTCTAATTAAATAGAGGACACTGAAGAGAGTTGAAACGTTTCAAGAGCAGATTTTGTCTCCCATGCCTCATTAGGAATATAAAATCAGCTTCCGCTGTAAGAAAGACAACCTTTCAAAAGACTGCTCTTGGGCCATAACGAGGTTGTATAAGCTTCATTTTCAAATTTTGCATTCCTTTTTCAGTAGTGAAGGGTATTTTTTTTTTTTTTGCCCAAATCCAACAGAAACTATGTTAAATCACCATGTCTGTTGACAACAATGTATCTCCCATGTAGACATATCGAAATCACCATGTCTGTTGACAACAATGTATCTCCCATTTAGACACATCGAAAGGCTGACTTCAGCCTCTGTAGCAGAAGGTAAGACTTCACAGATTGTGGCTTCCCAGTGGTTCTTAGATAGGCCTTGGAGGAGTGGGTGTCGGCTCACTTAACCTTCTCCATCTCACCTGCTTTCTGGACCCAGACCTCACACATCTTGCAGCCCCCTAGGTATAATTCATAAACAGAAGTGCAGAAGAAAATGAGGGTAGATCACTAAGTAACTGATTGGGTCTGCCTGATAGTCATCAATTCAAAGTTTAATTGCACAATTGATTGACTTAAAAAAAGGTGACTGAGTTTGGTGGTAAGCGACACTATGAGCATTTATAAAAGAAAATCGTGTATTTGTTTCGTTCCTTTCTCTATGAACATAAGCGAGTTAGCACTAGTTCTTACAGCCTTTGCCTTGAATCTTTGACTCGTGTTTGCTCTGCAGGTATTAAAAACATGAGAGCATTTAATACAGGAGACACTGTAGTTTATTCATTTTTTTATTGTTGTATAATCATGATGGTTTAAAAAAAAAGCTTAGACGTTGAAATAGACAAAAAATCACTTTCAAATTTTGGAAGTAAATTTCTAGGGGATCTCTCTGAGAATGGAAAACATAGGAACCGCCCACACTCCCCTCCCTAACAAATGGCCCTTACTGCTCTGAGCATGAGGTAATGAACCTACCAGGTAACTTAGCCAGAAGGAAGGGCCAGGTGCCTAGTTCTGTCCCCTCTCTCCTTCACTCAGTTACTCCCCACTCCTGTCTCTCCCTGTGGAACCAGAACAAATTATGCTGCGCTGTTGTCATAGATTATGTCAACATCATCAAGGTAGGCTGATCCTTTGCTTGGAATATACGTGCTGGTAGGGAACACACCTATAACTAAGACTCTTATGAGTCATTTTATTTATTAGTTTATTTGCTTATTTTACTAAGGGAGTAATTTCCTGCAAAAAATAAGTAGGCCAATTTATTTATTTGTTTTACTGATTCATTGTGCAGTGTCCCAGAAAGAACATGAGACGAAGTCGGCAATACCCTAATTTGGTCCCTGCTCTGCCAGAAGAAACCATGTGACCTTGGGTGAGTGTCTTAACCTCTCTGGGTTTCTTCATCCTTATTGAAAGGAAAAGTAATGCTTATTTCTCAAATTTTATAAGATTTCATGATAAGATACGGTATGTGCATTTTCAAGCACAGCATCTGGCTCATGCAGGGTGGTTCACAAGTATTAGTTCCTTTTTAATCTCCAATTCTCTTTACATCTCCCAATCATAACAATCCCTGATGTGACAGTCTAGTCTCTCCTGATACCCATGGTTTTGATGTTTTAGCTTTAGATTTGTAATTAAGACACACTGAATAAGTTTCTTTTAATTCTCTTTCTACTATAGTGCCCCTCTCATCCTTCTCTTGAGGAAGGATTGCAATGAAAGTCAATATCCCTTTTAAGGAATTATACTTTTTCTCTCAGGGGGCCAGCATTTCCCTGAACTGCTCAGTATTAGATAGCCAGCCCTGGTTTTGAGATGCTAGGATGTTGGCATTATCTGAGGCAGAATCAGGTGGTAAATGCTCGCCAAGTTCAAGCAGCCCTAATGTCCTGCATAGTCTCTGCAAAATCGAATGATGGGAGCCCTCCCTTTCTGTGAGGTAATTACACCGTTAAGTCCTTAGAGTACAAATTCAGCCTTTCTGATAGCATGTCCTCCTACACAGGACCTTGCTTTGGACTGTCAAGAGGATGCTGCGGATCTAGCACAATCAGACCTGCCATGCATGCAAAGCAAAGGCGTCGTGGGGTCCTTAACCACAGGTGGGCATATATTTATGCCACAATCAACCTAAAATGAAGCTACAATAACTGCACCAGCTTTCACTGTTTCTTTACACCCTCCCACATACTTTGTTCCTGCTGCCATTAGTGCAGTCTCTGGAAATAACATGGGCAAAGGGAGTAACTAGATAACACTTTCTAGAGAGTGTCCTACCCCAAGGTCATTACTTTGCTTATGTTATCCCAGATTTGCTTCTCTCTCTCTCTTGCCTTTAAGAGTTCAATTTCTCTTCTCATTCACTCCACATGAAATGATCAGCCGAATTTTCCAAAATGTCTACTCCTTCATACTTTTTCTTTCTTAGACACCATCAGTATATCTTTGCTCTATTAAATTCATTCATTCATTTATTCCTCAAATACTTATTGAGCGCCCCCTATGTCCCAGGTGCTAGGTTTCGCCCTGGAAATCTAGTGGCTGCCAGTTTCTTGCAACTGCCTCCCTGAGAGCCCCAGTCCAAGCTGAGCAAATTTTCCTGCCCTGTTCACTTCACATTGCAACATGGCACTGCATCTGGGGCGGCCATGACCAGGGAAAAGACATGGGACACAAAGGCGACCTGGTCCTGGGGAGGAGCCTGGGTGGGGCAGTGATAGCCATTGGTGGTGCTTACTCAAGCAGTGCCCCAGAAGCGGCCCAGGTCTCTGCCGGCAGCCACTCCACCACAGCACACATCCCGACTCCAAGAGTCCATGTGGGCCCCGTCTGCCCTGCTGAGTGGTTTCACAGCAGGGTGGGGCTGGCAGAGGCTGGGGGCAGTGACTGGCTGTGAGGAACAAAGGGGACTTGCACCTGAGGCTGTGTCTGAGTGGACACATGGGAGCCTGCAGAGGCAGCACATCAGATCTCCGTCTGCGGGGGACTTGCATCCATGTCAAATCCAGCCCTCGCACTGAAGGCACCAGGCCCATGCCACCTGTATAGGGATGCTCCCACATAACGTCACCACTTCAAGACCACAAGAGATGACTGTTTTACCTAAATTCATAGAAGCAGAGAAACTACTCTCAATTGAAAGAAGACGGGAAAAAATTTAAAAAGAGAAAGTAAAAAAAAAAAAATCCCATTTAAAATCATATCAAAAATAATAAAGTGGGCTTCCCTGGTGGCACAGTGGTTGGGAGTCCACCTGCCAATGCAGGGGACACGGGTTCGTGCCCCGGTCTGGGAAGATCCCACATGCCGCGGAGCGGCTGGGCCCGTGAGCCATGGCCGCTGAGCCTGCATATCCGGAGCCTGTGCTCCGCAACGGGAGAGGCCACAACAGTGAGAGGCCCGCGTACCGCAAAATAAATAAATAAATAAAAATTAAAAAAATATATAAATAAAGTACCTAGGAATACACTTAACCAAGAAAGTGAGAGACCTATACTTTGAAAACTATAAAACATCGATGAAGGAAATTGAAGAGGATATGAAGAAATGGAAAGATATCCCATGCTCTTGGATTAGAATAATCAATATTATTAAAATGGCCATACTACCCAAAGCAATCTACAGATTTAATGCAATCACTATCAAAATGCCCATGACTTTTTCACAGAACTAGGATAAATAATCCTAAAATTTATATGGAACTACAAAAGACCCAGAATTGCCACAGCAATCTTGAAAAAAAAGAACAAAGCGGCAGGTATCAACCTCCCGGACTTCAGACTACACTACTAAGCTACAGTAATGAGTACAGTACAAAGCATAGTACTGGCACCAAAACAGACACATAGGTCAATGCAACAGAATAGAGAGTCCAGAAATAAACCCACTCACCTACAGTCAATTAATCTACAACAAAGGAGGCAAGAATATACGATGGAGATAAGACAGTCTCTTTTCTCCATTGTATATAGTGCTGGGAAAAACTGGAGAGCTATATGTAAAATGATGAGATTAGAACATTTTCTCACACCATATAGAAAAATAAACTCAAAATGGATTAAAGAACTAAATGTAAGACCTGAAAATATAAAACGCCTAGAAGAGAACATAGGCAGAACACTCATTGACATAAATCACAGCAATATTTTTTTGGATTTGTCTCTTAAGGCAGAAGAATAAAGGCAAAAATAAACAAATGGGACCTATTTCAACTTAAAAGGTTTTGCATAGCAAAGGAAACCATTGGGGGAAAAAAAAAACCTACTGAATGGGAGAAAATATTTGCTAATGATATGACTGACAAGGGATTAATATCCAAAATATATAAACAGCTCATACAACTCAATAAATGGGCAGAAGACCCGAATATTTTTCTGAAGAAGGCATACAGATACATGACAGGCACATGAAAAGATGCTCAACATCACTAATTATTAGAGAAATGCAAATCAAAACAACAATGAGGTACCACCTCACACCGATCAGAATGGCCATCTTTAAAAAGGCTACAAATAATAAATGCTGGAGAGGGTATGGAGAAAAGGGAACTCTTGTACACTGTTGGTGGGAATGTAAATTGGTGCAGCCTCTATGGAAACAGTACAAGTTTCATCAAGAAACTAAAAATAGAACTACCATATGATATAGCAATTCCACTCCTGGGTATATATCAAGAAAATATGAAAACCTTATTAGAAAATATACATGCACCCCAATGTTCATAGAAGCACTATTTATAGTAGCCAAGATAGGGAAGCTACCCAAGTATCCATCAACAATCAGATGGATAAAGATGATTGATACACACACACACACACACACACACACACACACACACACAAACACACAATGGAATATTACTCAGCCATAAAAATGAATGAAATTCTGCCGTTTGCAGCAATGTGGATGGACCTAGAGAATATTATGCTTAGTGAAATAAGTCAGACAAAGAAACATAAATACTGCATGATATCACTATATGTGGAATCTAAAAAATAATACAAACGAACATATGTAGCAAAACAGAAACAGACTTACAGATATAGAAAACAACCTATAACAGTGAGGAGAGGGAAGAGAGGGACATATTAGGAATATGGGATTAACAAACTACTATGTATAAAACAGAGAAGCAACCAAGATATATTTAAAGCACAGGGAATTATGGCCCTTATCTTATAATAATTTTTAATGGAGTATAAACTGTAAAAATACTGAATCACTATGCTGTACACCTGAAACTAATATAATATTGTAAATAAACTATACTTCAAATAAGAAAAAAGGAAAGAAAGACAATGATAAGGATGTTATACGTCAGGGAAACTTGGAGTTTTTTTGAAGTAGTTCGGCAGAAATACATCTTACAGATAAAATTCCGGGACAACAGATGCCACATCAGAAAAGGTGGCTTATAAAACAGAACTCTCTTTAATTGCTTGATTGCTCAAAGAAACGCTCTGTCCATCTGCTTAATACGGTAAATTATTGGCAGTAAATAAGCTGCACAAGCGCTTTGCACCTTGGTTGCGAGGTTATTGCTCTACAAAAGGCCCCTCGGATATACTTCTTTTTTTTTTTTTTTTTTTTTTTTTATAAATTTATTTATTTATTTTTTTTGGCTGTGTTGGGTCTTTGTTTCTGTGCGAGGGCTTTGTCTAGTTGCGGCGAGCGGGGGCCACTCTTCATCGCGGTGCGCGGGCCTCTCACTATCGTGGCCTCTCTTGTTGCGGAGCACAGGCTCCAGACGCGCAGGCTCAGTAGTTGTGGCTCACGGGCCCAGTTGGTCCGTGGCATGTGGGATCTTCCCAGACCAGGGCTCGAACCCGTGTCCCCTGCATTGGCAGGCGGATTCTCAACCACTGCGCCACCGGGGAAGCCCCGGATATACTTCTTAAGTGAGAAAATACGGAGCAAGTGGAGCTACAGTGAGGTGAACTGGCTTCTGATCCTGATTCTCTCACTAATTGTTTAGCAGCAGGCAAGTCACTTAGTCCATTTTTGCCTCCTATAAAGTAGGAGAAGTGGATTAATACTAAATGATCCCTAAAATCTTTTACAGAAATAATGGGTCCTACTTTTTGGAAAAAGAAAAATAGAACTTGGCAATAGCTAAGCTCTTACATCGTTTCCCTATCTAGTCACCAAGAAGCAATTCTCCTTTGATGTCTTTAAGCACCCCTACGTTCTCCAAAGTGCACTCTCAACCCTCCTTGTTGTCCGTGAACTAAATTTTCAACACAGAATGAACAGATATCCTATGGAGTCCATTACACTGCATTTATATATGCCATAAAAGATAAAGGTAGGCTGATTGACGATTTAAAGAACATTTGCTCAAGGGAATAGCTTTTGCTTAGAGAATAAATTTATCTTGAATCAAATGCTACTCTACTGCTAAAAAGTGTTCATTTTCAAGAGGTAACAAAATTGTTTTTTCTAACCAGTAAGAGGTTTTTTTGTTTTTGTTTTTTGCTTGTATTGAAACTAATATAATATTTCTGATCAGGTTTCATCTTTTAGCGTGAACGGTTTAGAGGAGTAGTCTCCAAAGTGGGATGGGGGCTCCCCAGAGACATGTATAATGAACTACTGGACTGTAGAAAGATTATATATATATATATATTTTTTATTTTAGAAATAATAAAAGTTAATCTTTCTTAATTTTTAATTTAGGGTTACATACTAATGACTTCAAAGTTCTCATGCAAGTGTGCAACGTTCATCCCAGGTGTGGGGAGAAGGACACTGAGGGAGAGTGGAGGAATTAACATGGCTCTCACTAGCACCTTGCTTTCAGCACATACTAACATTTGACAGCTATGTGTTCTGGGTTAACTGCATTTGCCCATTATGTTATCCAGTTTAACCGAACCTAACACTCAAAGCCTAAACAAATGCTTAAAAATTTAGTTCAACTAGTGCAAGCACAAATAAGCAGTAAGAAAATGAAATAGCTGATACTTCTACTCCAAATCCTAGTTCTTCATTGGTCAAGATACAAGAAAAAAAGAATGGTAGTCTGAACAGAAATGGAAAGAAAACAAGAGTATGTAAACTATGGACATATTCACTAGCATGAGCGATAAACATACCTTAAGTGTTTATTTTATATAATAGCACTTTGTAACATGTCTTTCCCAACAGCCAAACGAATCATCAATATTAACTGAGCCTAACCTAGAATCAGATTTTCAAACCACTGTGTCACAAAACATTAATTTTAAAATTAAATATATTCAATGATGGTGGTTTTATTATTTGTAGTAAGGGCAAATTTATTTTTGTGCTCTTAATAAGATAAAGGATTACTTTAAAGCATTCATTATTCTATTTTTATCATATCCTTTTTAATTTTTATTTTTTGCTATATTTTATTATAGACACAATACATTAATATAGTAATACTTGTATATTTGTAAGTTATGACGTAGTACACTGTAAACTGTTACTGATGGGTACACGAACAAATGTTTGGTTATCACTGAGTTAGAGAAAAATTTAGAAAGTGACTTGGAGGAGGACTTCTTTATTATCTATGTGACTTTGGGAAAGTGTTTTAGGTTTCTCACCTGTACAATGTGAATATTAATAGTACCTAATATATATGATATTTGTGGAGATTAAGTGTGTGTATATGTATGAGTATGTGTATTTTTTAAAAGTGCATGATGTTGACATGTTAGATATTCACTCATTCATTCATGTTACTGCAGAATTTCCCAAACTGTGTTCCAACATACTTTTCTGGAAAAGTGCCTGTATAAATGTGAGCAATGCTGCATACTCATCTTTTCTTGGAGATTTGCAAAACACGTTACTATGTTAATAGTTCTGAGACTTCCTAAAGTAAAGGAATCTGTTTAATTTTATTTAATTCTTCATTGCTCAGATGTATTTGAGCCCAGAAGCCATTTTGTTTTTAAGGAACACATACGAATATCTCTCAAAACATGGTTTGGAAAAACTGCCTTCCTGATTATTTGTGTCTTGTCTTAATATTCTTCTGCTACCTTAGATGTCCTGAATGTTAAAGGTCAAGTTGGTTGATACAAACCCTCAGTGTTAGGTCCATGTCCAGAGAAAACTCACCCTTACGTGAGTTCTAATTCTAATCATAGCACCTCCTTTTATTTCGGTGCTTCCCAGAAATCAGAAAGATACCAGGACAACCCACTCAAATCATAATAACACAGGGGATACCTCAATTTAAAAACAAAAAGAGGGCTTCCCTGGTGGCGCAGTGGTTGAGAGTCTGCCTGCCAATGCAGGGGACGTGGGTTCGTGCCCAGGTCTGGGAAGATCCCACATGCCACGGAGCTGCTGGGCCCGTGAGCCATGGCTGCTGAGCCTGTGCATCCGGAGCCTGTGCTCCGCAACGGGAGAGGCCACAACAGTGAGAGGCCCGCGTACCGCAAAAAAACCCAAAAAACAAAAAGAAAAGATTGAAGAAAATACTGCTACTACTATTAATAATAATACTAGCACAGTGGCTCCATTAGGGAGGTGAAGGGGGATTCTAATCTCACTGAAATCTTTAGGCTAAGATAAATGCACTTGAACATCCCTTGACCTTCTGATATAGAGCATAAACCAAGTATGAATATTGCTGAACACAAATTTCACAGCAAGTTTTCCGGGGAGAGTTTGCAAAGTCCAGTACACCACTGTTAACTCTCTCAGAAGAATGAGTTTCCATTTCCGTCTCTGGTGTTTAAGGTTAAAGTCAGACCAGCAGAATCCCTGTTCCCCTTCCCTCCTGGGAAAGTCACATTTCCTTCCAATCTCCTATAAAAACTTTTCTGAACAACTGTCAACATTAGCTAGCAAAACTTCTAACCCTTCCAGCAAATAACAAAGGACAAGGAGAGGCTTTTGAAAATTCTTATTTAAAATGTCATTGGAATATTTCCTGGTTCTCTTCATTCATTTTTTGTGCTTTTTCAGTAATACTATTCCTATATTCCCCTGGAAATTCACAATCAAAAGTATTTCAATATTAGTGTTTCTGAAAAAAATATGTGTAATATATGAAATGAAAAGCAGGATATAATGGAATAACCTCTTTAAACTGCTTTAAGAAAACTTAATAGCCTTGAATAAACAGAACTATTTCCAGGAATAACAACAGTTCTTAGAGCATTTTTTCTCCTTTTTATTTCAAAATAAAATACAGCATAAAAACTAAGCTTCATAAATCACTGAGATATGGAAATAAAGGAAGCTATGTAACTTCCTAAATCAGGGAAAAAAATATTTTTAAATTTAATTTATCTATTTATAAGGATAAATATATCATATCTGAAGTATAAATAATTATAAAGTTACAAGTAATTTATTCTTCAGAGTGACAAACTTTTGAACAATTTCCAAATTTTCAACACTGTAAATAATATATAATTTAAGATTCTGTTCTTTAAGTTACAGGATGATGAAAGATATTTTTCTTCTGAAATACTGTCATAACTAGTTTGTAAATTTGCTCAAGTTAAAAGCCAGATATTTCATAATTAGATGATTAATGAGTTTCTTTCTTTAGTTCATGGGTCAGTCAGGGGTCTGAGTTGAAGATTTCTTAGGGTTTATTAAAAAGAAATACATTCATTCACATCCTTTTCTGCTTAAGAAAGCCTAAGACACCCTTCCATGGTTCCCTAACACAGCGGTCATTTGGAGATCTGGCCTGGAAAAGGTCAGAGCCTCTTATATCCTATGGAGAGTCTTCTACAAGCTTTCTTCCTGAAACTCAGAACTGATCACATAACTCTCCTGCTCAAAACTCTACCATACCAATTCACATCCTCTACAAGTTGCCCCATCATCTATCCAGCTCTACCAACCACTACCCAGTTTCTCTCCTACCCAACCCAACTTTACCCTTCCCATGTACACTCTTAAGTTCCTGAAATGACTTTCGTCAACTATTATTCAAACTGTTTTCTCAGCCCGGAATTCGCATCTTCCACTACTCTCTCCATCTGCACCTTTAAATTCCACCATGAGTCCCACCTCCTCCAAGACGCTTTTCTTAATGTCCGCAGTCAGAATTAAACTCTGCCATCTTTACACTCTTCCAGCATCTGTGTTGACCACTGGTATACCTTGGATTTTTCCAGTATTCTAGCCTGTTTCTTCATCTCGTCTTACTACAGATTCTTGCCTTGGTTAAAGTCATCTTTAGGGATTAGCTATTATTGAAATGAAACTGATTCCAAAATGTGTATTTTCAGTTCCAACCACTCCTCTGAGTGTCCCACCAGAACCTGCTCATTGGCCTGCATGCCCTGTGTTGGATGATATATCATCTGCCAAGTCACTTAAGCTATATTCCTGAATCACCTTTTTTTTTTTTTTTGCAGTACACGGGCCTCTCACTGTTGTGGCCTTTCCCGTTGCGGAGCACAGGCTCCGGCCGCGCAGCCTCAGCGGCCATGGCTCACGGGCCCAGCCGCCCCGCGGCATGTGGGCTCTTCTCGGACCGGGGCGCGAATCCATGTCCCCTGCATCGGCAGGCGGACTCTCAACCACTGCGCCACCAGGGAAGCCCTGGCTTTCACTTATTGTTAGAATTATCTTTCTAAAACAACAGTAGGAATAATATTAAGAATGTCATTTCCAAAGTCGGATAGATATTGAGGCTAGATTTGCAACTAAGTGTACGACCTTAGGAAAGATACACTGTCTTTTTGAGCTTCAGTTTCTTCAAGGGCCAATGGAACAAAAATAGTATCTACCTCAGAGGATTTTTTGTGACAGAGTATAGTGCATATAAAGCTTTCAGGACAAAATGCACTCTACAAAAATTCCCTATCAAAAAGCTTCGAATATGAGCTCCTATTATATTATTATCATTATCATTTTCACCATCACACTGGCTAGACACCTCAGTGTTGAAAGGGTAATTATTAATCATCATTCAATAAAAATGGTCTTTATTAAGTAAATAAACTCTAACGAAAAGCAGGTTGATTGCAAATCAATGCCTGCAGTTTGGAACACTGGCTCTCAGGGCTTATAGCTGAAACCACTTTGTTCATGGTATTTTACTTTGTTGTTAGTTCTCTCCCATCAGCTGTCACACAAGCCTCTTTTTGCTGTCTGGAGGATAGCTGCTCCTATGGCCCCCAAAGTCAACTTAACATATGTCAAGAACTTTGTGTTTTAGGGCTCATCAACTCAAATATAAATTCCAAATTTGATGAAATAAATTCAACTCTTGCTATGATGAGGTAAAGGGCACTCAGAGGATTTAATGTATATTAAAGACTCTACTGTTTTAAAAATTAAAGTTCTTTATTACCCTATTCAAAAATTTGACACTCTGGCTTAAGTGATCTGGCTTAAATGTACATTTCTGGGTTTATCTCTCTCCACTACCTCAATTCCCCTACTCAATGCAAACACACTTTTCTTGTAAGACCATGTCTCCTTAATGTCTTTCCTTATGGGTCCAGAATCTTCTTCTCTGGCTCTGCCTAGTAACACGTTGTCTTCTTCTAGGTCTATCCTAAATGTCAGTCCTACAGTAAAACCATTCCCATGACTGATTTCCCTACCCATTTACTTTCTTTTGGAGTCCACACAGCATTTTATTCATCATGTAGATGAACAGATCTCATTGTTGTGTAGTTAACTTTATAGATCTGAATCTCTTGGTTAGATTGTCAGCTTCTTAAGGATCACGAGTACTTGTACAAATAATGTCTGGTACAGCACCTGGAATACAGATACTGACTGGGTCTTTGCTGTACAGAATGATATTATAGTGATGTTTAGTACCCCTTTTGCATACTGACTTTTATTGGAGCTACTTCCAAACAAGTTTTCCCAACTAGATTGTCTCCTGGATGGAAAACATCATGTTTCATTCTCTTTATATTTCTCAGAGGGCGTATTACAGCATTTTGACCAGAGTAGGAGCATAAACTGACAAAAGATTAACATGAGAAAAGATATATAAATTTTATTCGATGTTAATATTTTAATTATTACATGCACAAAGGCTTTCTTAGAAAAGAAATGAAGACAGACTCAAAGAGGCATTAAACCCAAGGGGTTATATATCAACAAAGGGTGATAAATTTGGGGAGAGGTGAGGAGACAAAGAAAAAGCAGTTTGAAATTCTAGGGATGGTGAATTATGGGAAGGTAAATATATGGGGTAAACTAATGGAAGAAAGGTATTTTAGTAAGGTTTGTTTGTGCAGGCTCATGTCAGTGCCTACCTTCTGTCTCCAGTGATAATTGTTGTGATTTCTCTTCTTGGTACGGGAAAGGAAAGGGGGTAAACCTTCACAAAGGGGAATTTATGCCCTGCTTTTAGGCAGATAGGGGGAGGGCAGAGACCCCTTTCTATGTTTGCTGTTTTTTTAATTGCCTTCAGCTTAAAACAAGTCTTATGCTAAAATGGTATATTTGAGGATGGCATATTCTGATCCCCTTAATATAACAAAAGTGACGTTTAAAAATCAAAGAAGAGGGCTACCCTGGTGGCACAGTGGTCAAGAATCCACCTACCAATACAGGGGACATGAGTTCATGCCTTGGTCCAGGAAGATCCCACATGCCACGGAGCAACTGGGCCCATGCGCCACAGCTGCTGAGCCTGTGCTTTAGGGCCCGCGAGCCACAACTACTGAGCCTGTGTGCTGCAACTACTGAAGCCCGCGCACCTACAGCCCGTGCTCCACAGCAAGAGAAGTCACCACAGTGAGAGGCCCACACACCACAGCGAAGAGTGGCACCCACTCACCGCAACTAGAGAAAGCTCGCACGTAGCAGCGAAGACCCAATGCAGCCAAAAATAAATAAATAAATAGAAAAAAATTATTAAAATAAATAAATAAATAAAAATCAAAGAGGAAATGATTGTTTAATAAATGATATGGAGTTTATTGACAAGTGTTTTGGGGAAAATATAAGTTTGCTCCCTTAAAAGTACAAATACATTAAAAAGGAATGGATAGTCAAATATGTAAATTAAAAAAAAATAAAAAACAGGAAAGAAAAACTAAAAGATACATGAGTTTTTTCTTTTAATTAAAAAGAGACCTTTTTTTAAACACCAAAACCAGGAACTTTAATGTAAAATAGTAGCAGGTGGCTACATAGATTTTTTTGAATATCTAAATGGTAAAGGCCTAAACAAAGTTGAAAGACAGTTTATCTATCTATCTATCTATCTATCTATCTATCTATCTATCTATCTCTACCTGCCTACTTATGTATCTACCTATACTTACCTACCTATGGGAAAAAGATGAGCCAAATGATACAAAATGGGCAAACAGTATAAAGAGATAAGTAAAAAAAAAAATTGTGCAAGTGAAATATTGAAAGATGTTTAAACTCAGGAAAAGAAAGAAAAATGAGATGTTATTTATTACTTAAAAAACAGACAAAGATTAAAAATAAGATTATATCCATTGTTGGTGAAAGGGAGGAAAGTCCATAATAGAGGAAATGAAAATGGGTACAAACTTTCTAGAGAACTAATGTGAAGTATTAATATCAAAAATATGCATACTCTGATACTGTAAATAGATTTTAAGAAAACTTTCTTCGGGAATTATTAGATAAATGTTATGAGCTTTGTATCTAAAGATGTCTAATGCACATGTTTATAATAGCTACGATCAAGCAAACTAAATTGTTATTGATATGACTGTTAAATAAATTGTGACACACTTATGTAACGAAAAGTGTTTCATTGCATGTGCCGGTTAAAAAGGATGCCATATGTCTATATTAATGGTCAGACAGGAAAAGTATCCAAAAAGCAGACCAGAGAGTGGTCATTCTTGGATATATGTGTGTGTTGGTGCTTGTGTGTGTGTGTGTGTGTGTGTGTGTTTCTGTTTATTTAGGGTAGGACATATACCAAATTGTTAACGGTGGTGATTTTGTCTGGGGATACAGGACTTACATTTTATACATTGCTGAATCATTTACTGGAACATTTTCAAGTTTTTCTCTTAGTTTTATAATTTTAAAATGCAGACATTTAATAACATGGAAAACTTAAGAATAAACAATGAATGGGGCTATGTTCTTGATTTCATCTTTTAGATCAGCCGTCCCCAACCTTTTTTGGCACCAGGGACCGGTTTCGTGGAAGACAATTTTTCCACAGACAAGGTGGGAGAATGGTTCAGGCAGTAATGATGTGTGCGATGCTGGCTTGCTCGCAGCTCACCTCCTGCTGTGTGGCCTGGTTCCTAACAGGCTGTGGACCACCTCTGGCCCGGGGGTTGGGGACCCCTGCTTTAGATGGACACTACTGGATCGGAGTGGGAGCAAACATCCACTGAAGGGGTTGAGAAGAACTGAATAGAGGGGGGCAGTGCAGTTGTTTCTTGAAATAGGAGTAGTTATTCCTGAGGTGGAGAAGGGAGGGCAACAGCATTTCAAGTGAGAAGAATTGGGTGTATTGAGGCTAAGGGGTGGATCAAAGCCTGGGTTTAAGAAAAATCAGTAGTGATAAAGATCAAGAAGAAATGACACTGGGTAAAAGTTCCTACAGAACCTGGTGACTAATTGAACGTCCTTGACATAGATAAAGTTAATGATGCAATCCAGTTTTCCAGGCTAGATAATAACATCAATCATAAAGCTAGAGAACACAAGATGCAGAGTCCAGGAGCTCTTCTGTATACAGGTTCAGGCTCCAAGGCTGAGATGGAGCTTGTTACCTACTGAAAAGGAGGGGTTGGCAAAAGGGATGTGGTGACAGCAGAGAGCCTCTAATTCAAACCAATCTACTCTGCACTTTCCTGAGTTCTACCCCTTGTTGTTCATCTTCAATCAGATCCCTTCTCAGAACCCAGCTGAGCTTCACAATGATATTAGACTAAGTTCCTCAACCCATTCTTCCTAAAGCCATCCTCTGGGTGAATAACCCAGCTACAAAATAAGCAAGTTCTTAGTCTCTGAAGACAGTAGTTCAGCATGGGTTGAGTAGCTCCCAGATACAGGCACCTAGGTGAGTCTTCTTACAAACATGATTCCATTTAATCGCCACAGCCTGCTGTGAGGTAGATATTATCCTACGCTTGTAGATAAGATACTAAAGCCCGCAGATGTCAAACTGATATAAATGGCAGAGACGCCTCCATTCAAACTTTTATCTCATTCTGTTGCATCTTTATCAACTAACTTCCACCCTATTGCCTCTGTATTCTCTGTGATTTACAGCGTTTCTTTAAAAATGTACAAAACTAACCAAACAAACAAGAAATAAAACAAGACAGTGGGAGGAAGTATCTACTCTCCAATCGCAATGTCAACCTAAAGAGAAGGTCAGTTCCTTGGAGCTTTCGAGGAAAATTCCTTGACAAAATGATAATTTTCAGAGAATGCCTTTCTTAGAACTGTTTATCTGATACTAATGATTGTCTCCTGGATTTTATATGTGGATTTTACCGTTGGTAAATTTCAGAGCAGAAACCTACCAGCGTTACCTGGGCGTGAAATAAAAAATGATGAATAAATACCTCTGTGTTATCTATGGGGAATTCAGGTGTCTGGTGTGGTGCTCTTAAACTGCTAAATTTTTAAGCACTAATATTATAAACAGTACTGTTCAAGACACTGAGAAAGAAAGACCATATTTGTTCTCAAAAAAATTGTATGTATCTGGAGAAATAAGAGGAATAGGGTTAGTTAAGAATGTCATTGTAAAATAAAACAAAATAAAAACCAAAGCTTTCTGTGGCCCTGCTTCCCCTCCTTTGCAATGGAAACATTGTGACTATGACATAATAGACTGTAAAAACATGCATGCCCAACATGTGCTCTGCCTCCCAGCCCTCTCCCTTTCAATATTATCATATAAATGACTATTTTGGATATCTTAGGATTTAATTTTTACAAACTCTCTCTGCTTCAATGACATATATCTTCTTCAGCAATTACAACGTTTGTCCAAATTAGTCTTACCATAAACTTAAGGCTCAGAGATAAACATGAATCTGAAGGGAACACAGAAGGCATTTAATAAATAATTATAGTAATGATTTCTGATCTCTATCGTTAGAACAAGAACTGGTCTCTCCAAATTATGCACTCTTTTTTTAATAACCATTTTTTTATTGAAGTGTAGTTAATTCACATGCTGTTGCCAGTCTTAGGTGTACAGCATAGTGATTCAGTTATATATATACATATAATATATTATATATGTAATATATTATATGTATATATTCATTTTCAGATTCTTTTCCATTATAAGTTATTATAAGGCATTGAATACAGTTTCCTGTGCTATACAGTAGGTCCTTGTTGCTTATCCATTTTATATATAGCAGTGTGTATATGTTAATCCCAAACTCCTAATTTATCCCAACCAGCCCATCCCTTTTCCTGTTTGGTAACCATAAGTTTGTTTTCTATGTCTGTGAGTCTGTTTCTGTTCTGTAAATAAGTTCATTTGTATCAGATTTTAGATTCCATATATAAGTGATATGATATTATTCTTTCTCTTCCTGACTTGCTTCACTTAGTATGATAATCTCTAGGTCCATCCATGTTGCTGCAGATGGCGTCATTTCATTCTTTTTTATGGCTGGGTAATATTCCACTATATATATACATATATATACAATATACAAATTGGCACTTGCCAAATAACTCTACAAGGATTAAATCATGTTTTGCTGCAGCTGCTGATTTTCAACACCTCCTGAAAGGAGTTCAGGGTGGAGAGCAGAAATGAGGCACTCTGTGCTCTGGGAAGAACTGGCAGAACCGGTCTTCAGATAGTTAGATATTTTCAGGAGCCGATTTTATGAGCCCAATTCTTGCATCTCCTCATATCTAGAAAAGCACTAAAATCCTTCATAGTGACGACTGCCCCACGTGACTAGCAGAAACCTTCTGCAAAAAAATATGTGCTTGATTTTATGTACTCCCCCTTCACCAAAATCACATATGTACTGATATTCCCCCTACCTCTCTGGAACAGTTCCTCAGAGCTATCTGAAATGCTGTCTCCTGGGCTGCAGTCCTCATTTTGCCCCAAATAAAACTTAACTCGCAACTCTCAGGTTGTACAGTTTTTTAAGTCGACAATATCTCCTTTATCCATTCATCTGTCCAAGGACATATAGGTTGCTTCCATGTCTTGGCTAGTGTAAATGGTGCTACAGTGAACACTGGGGTGCATGTATCTTTTCGAATTAGAGTTTTCTCCGGATATATGCCCAGGAGTGGGATTGCTGGGTCATATGGTAGTTCTATTTTTAGTTTTTTATGGAACCTCCATACTGTTCTCCATAGTGTCTATACCAATTTGCATTCCCACCAACAGAGTAGGAGAGTTCCTTTTTCTCCACACTCTCTCAGCATTTATTATTTGTAGACTTTTTAATGATGGCCATTCTTACTGGTGTTAGGTAATTCTTCATTGTAGTTTTGATTTGCATTTCTCTAATAATTAGCAATGTCGAGCATCTTCTCATGCGCCTGTGGTCTAGAAATGAACTCTTAATTAAAATAAAAACTTTTAGTTCTAAGTCAAATATACTGTTGTAGTAGAAGCCCTGAGTTTTAATTAAGCTGTATACTTACTTCTGTGTCCCTTGGTTGCCTTAAAAAATGACTAAGGCATCTCGCTAGTCTCTAGTTCTGTTTCTAATCACTGAGGTAGCATCATGCTTAAACATTTAGATTTGAGTTTGAGACTGTGTATGCACATTGCTGGTTGCTTTGCCTCCAGTATTTCTTTTGGGACATCCAAGTCTCAGGATATCCAAAGCTTTGGCAATCTAGGAAAAAACTTAGTCACTGATCTCATAATTGTTACAGAAAGCCGTGGCGAGGCTCTGCCATTGATTACTAGATAAGGTAGAGCTAATTAAAAAATAAGATTCAAGCTTCCAGCCAAACTCACCTCCCAAATCAAAATTCAGCCAAATGTAAATGCAGTGAAACACTACTTGCATTGAGCTAAAAGCAGTGACCAAAAGGAAAAAGGGAAACTCACTAGTCAGCTAATGTGGACCTCTTTTTTTTTTCTTTTTAATAAAAAGTCTACTAAAATAATAAAAATAAAATAAAAATTAAAAAGTCTACTAGGAAATTATTCAGTGTCCCAGACTATCTATGGTATTTTTGTCAGACATAGGCGCCAGTGAATATCTAATTTTATCATTATACCTTATGAAAGGAAACACGATACCTTTTTTTTACCCTGAAACTCTTGATTGCAAAGCTCTATTATTTGATGAAGGGTAGTCTCTAGAAGGCAAAGAGTTAAAGACGTCACTTTAAATGACAAAAGCTAAACACTTTACCCCACTTTCAGTCTCTCATCCATTCACCCTTCTCATTGTGACCGATTTCGGCTTTCTAAGCTCTTCAACTACCTGCCCCTAATTTGTATTCCTAGGGAGAGGCTTGGCTGGTGATTTTGCATTTGTGTGCTAATGTTGATGAGCCTCCTTCTCTGGGGGAGGGGAGAGGAGGAAACCACAGGGCTGGACTGGGGGTGGGAGTGAAGGTGCTGGGTTTGCTCAGAGAGTCAAGCTGAATTTTAACCTTGAATTGCCTCTTAACAGAGCTTCTAACAAAGCCTTCCTGGTTTGGAGAAACCCTGTTCAAACTCCCATGTATACATATTTGAACCAAATAGTTTAGCCAAAAATGAAATGTGGATTTGGGGAAATTATTTTGTTATTATAATGATAACTAAAGAATAATAATGTGCAAAACCTTCAAGGCATATGAATGGCTCAGGAGAGCTCTTATAAATCAAGAAAGAGATGGATTTACTGCTTTTGGGGAGGGAAAAAAGGAAAGAAAAAAAGTCAAGTATTTTACTAAAAGAAAGAATATTTTTTTATCCACTGTTAATAGACTATGGGAAACAAAATCTGAAATAATCATTTCAGATATTTTCAAAGTATTAAGACCCTGATTTAGTTAGACCAGTGTTTCATTCTACTTCTGAGGGCACAATTCAGTCAGACTAAATGAATGAAATACTTCTTTTTATTTTATTTTATTTATTTTTTATACAGCAGGTTCTTATTAGTTATCTATTTTATACATATTAGTGTATATATGTCATGAGTATATCTGCTATTTGTAAAACAAAATAATAGTGTACTCATATCTTTTAATTAACTTATAAGGGGTGCCAAAACACCCACCAGAAGGAACAGCTTTGACCCACTATGGAGGTGTATTAATTCACCAGCTAACAAGGGGAGAATTTCATTTCTCTACCAGCTAATGCCCAAATTCAAAATTCTAATGAAGGTGTAGAATATCACTGGCTTTGCCTGATCAGTAATTATTAGAGGTTGTTGTGTGGTCCTTTTTGAAAGTAAGAGTAAATCATATTATTCAACAACAACAAAAAACTTGTGAGATGTAATCCTTATAACATTTTCTGAGGGAGATTGCAAAAGGATCTTGAGGGGAAAAAAGGCATTCATTCAGGATATCACAAACTAGTGAACAGAGTTCTGAAGTAAATGAGCAGAAATCAGAGATCAATCAACATTCAAACTTTGCATCGAGTACAAGCCCCTCAGACAAACTGTATGACTTGGTATGTCCTTGACTTCTCTATAGCTCCGTTCTTTTATTTCTAAATTTAGGCTAATTCTAAAAGAGAGAATAACAAAAATGCTAAAAAAAAAAAAAAGATTTAAATAGTCTTAAGAATATCAAAAAGGGGATTATTGTCTTCCTACTAAGAGTGCAAATATTTATTGGCTGATTTACTCCTTTTCCTCTGCAGTTTTACCCAGTTTACACAGTAATCTCTGCCCTCCCGTGCTGTGTTTATTTTCATCCTATAAACACACTTAATGCACTCATCTTGCGATGCCAATGAACTGTACATGACAAATACAGGAATTCACAAGTGAAAATAATGCTGAGGTCTAAAGTCTCTGGTTAACTTGACAAACATAGTCTTCAAGAAAGAAATGTGCTTCTTATCTCATCATCCTAGTCTGTTTTGGGATTGGAGTCTAGGTAATACTCTGAAATGGATTTTCCCTGTCAGATCAAGGCAAGGGTCTGGCATTTGACCTTTCCTCCATTGAAAGACCTGAAAACTGGCCATTCTATTCATTTATTATTTATTCCAATATTCATTGAATAAATACTTGTTAACACATTTTGTGCTAGGTACTATGTAAGGAAGATCTATACCTCTGTGGCACTGTGACCAAGGAGAGAAGTCACACACACAACATTATTAGAGTAAGTAGTAAGCCAAACTGGTGGTGTGTGTACAAAAAACTGCGGGAGGTTAGAGAATACGTAAGGAAAGAGCAAAAATAAGACAAAACCAAATAAAACACTGGAGATGACAGAGAAAGTTTCACAATGAACACTGAAACTAATAGCCCAGACATTTTAGTATGCAAATTATGATTCCTGGAAACATGCGATCTCACCCCAAGAATAAAGATATTAGAAAAGCTAGCAAGGATAGGGAATAACTGTTTCGTTAAAATGTGTTAGATATAAAAAAAAAAATGTGTTAAATTTAATTTGTCAATGACCATCAGTTTTACATTATTTGAAGTGCTTTCATGAAAATGAGCTATTTCACTTTTCTAACACATCTCTTGGTCAGGGTTGGACCACCATACCAAGGTTGTTTCCAGGCACCTCCAGGACATGCACCTCCAGGAATCAGAGAGTGTTTACGGTAAATGGTGTGGTCCAACTACATGCTGAAGTTACTGTCCTTTAACAAGGAGAATAACATTTAGGTGAGTAGTTTTGACTTTTATTTATTTCAGTAATTTATTTTATTTATATTTTTATGTGAATATTTTAATGATAATTATAATTATATTATAATCATTTAACTAAATATGTAATTAATTATATATAATTATTTAATTATAATTTCAGGGAGTTTAATAAACAACCACGTCCAATGCTTTCCTTCCCCTTACAAGGTTCAGTTTCACATTAACTTTTGTTTATACAAATTATAATAGCCTTTCAAACACACTCTCACTTCCTTTCTCTTTCCCACTGAAGTCCACCCTTCTCAAAGCTGCCCGCATTATCCTTAAAAACAACAAATACAACAATGCTCCCCTCTTCACAAATGTCATGGCATCTCTGCTGCTTATAAAGTCAATTCCCAATCTTTTTGCACTGATAAGGACGTCCCAGCCTCAACTCACCCATCCCTCAGCCTCATCTCCAGAACCTCACTACCTCCTTGAAGTTCAAGGTCTGTTCTCACTTATGACACCTTTTCTTTCAGGATCCATAACTCTGAACAGGTGCTTTTCCTCACTGAAAATGCAGCTCCCCATATTTTTCCCTCCATTGCATCATCACTTCTATGAGACTTTCTCCAACCCTCTCACCATAGTTGGTTGTGGCTTCCTCATGTCCCCACATACTTTGAACACAATTCTATCAAAAATTTTAAGTGTTTCAACTACTTGCTTATACATGTGTAGGGGAAGAAAATTTTTCCTTTACCCTTCTAGGTTCCTTCATCTTGTTAAGGGAGTCTCTAAGGCTCTCTGTTACATTCCTTTGTGTATAATTTTCTTTTCTTTTTTTTTTTTGCCATGTGGCATGTGGGATCTTAGTTTCCCGACCAGGGATCGAACCTGCGCCCCCTACATTGGAAGCATGGAGTCTTAACCACTGAACCACCAGAGAAGTGGTTTTTGTGTCTAATTTTTAACTTGATCTTTCCATAGGTATCAACAAGACAGTTGTTTAGGATGAGAGCTCTCTATTTTTTTCTTTTTTCTTTCAAATATGGCCAATTCAAAGTATCCATTACCTGGACATTGATGAGTACGATCTTATATAGATCTCAACAGCTACTCAAACAGATAAGCCTTCTTATGGCTTAACCATGAACATAAGAGGTGTCCCAAAAGAGGGCTGAAAAAATGCAGCCCTTGAAAGAACCAGAGAGTTTATTGCTAAGTATAATCTAAGAAAGTAAAGCCCTTTGTTGTCATAGGAGGTAAGAATGGTGTAGTGACAATGCTGTCTCTGGTTTCCCATTAGAATGTGAGATACCTCCAGTCACAAACTCGCTAATCTGTGACACCCTGCAGGTCCCTAATGGGACTTTGCCAGCACTAACAAAACAACAAAAGTTGAGACAACAAAAGCCCCTTATGGATTGAGACCCCTTATGACAAACTCTCCTGAGAGCTGGCAGAGACAGACAGAGCACCGCTTCTGACTTTGCTGGTTTTCCCTTTTTCTTTATTTTTTGGTCTTAATTTACAATATTGTATTAGTTTCAGATATAGAACATAGTGATTAAGTATCTTTACGTATTACAAAATAATCACCATGATAAATCTACTACATTCTATCTGTCACAATACTAAGTTAGTACAACATTTTTCTCTTTTTTTTTTTAACATCTTTATTGGAGTATAATTGCTTTACAATGGTGTGTTAGTTTCTGCTGTATAACAAGGTGAATCAGCTATATGTATACATATATCCCCATATCCCCTCCCTCTTGCATCTCCCTCCCACCCTCCCTATCCCACCCCTCTAGGTGGTCACAAATCACCAAGCTGATCTCCCTGTGCTATGCGGCTGCTTCCCACTAGCTATCTATTTTACATCTGGTAGTGTATATATGTCCATGCAACTCTCTCACTTCCTCCCAGTTTACCCTTCCCCCTCCCCATATCCTCAGGCCCATTCTCTATGTCTGCATCTTTATTCCTGTCTTGCCCCTAGGTTCTTCAGAACCTTTTTTTTTTTTTTTTTTTTTATATTCCATATATATGTGTTAGCATACGGTATTTTTCTCTTTCTGACTTACTTCACTCTGGATGACAGACTCTAGGTCCATCCACCTCACTACAAATAACTCAATTTCATTTCTTTTTATGGCTGAGTAATATTCCATTGTATATATGTGCCACATCTTCTTTATCCATTCATCTGTCGATGGACACTTAGGTTGCTTCCATGTCCTGCTATTGTAAATAGTGCTGCAATGAAGATTGTGTTACATGACTCTTTTTGAATTATGGTTTTCTCAGGGTATATACCCAGTAGTGGGATTGCTGGGTCACATGGTAGTTCTATTTTTAGTTTTTTAAGGAACCTCCATGCTGTTCTCCATAGTGACGCTATCAATTTACATTCCCACCAACAGTGCAAGAGGTTTCCCTTTTCTCCACACCCTCTCCAGCATTTATTGTTTGTAGACTTTTTGTTGATGGCCATGCTGACTGGTGTGAGGTGATACCTCATTGATTAATGATTAATGATGTTGAGCATTCTTTCATGTGTTAGTTGGCAATCTGTATATCTTCTTTGGACAAATGTCTATTCAGGTCTTCTGCCCATTTTTGGATTGGGTTGTTTGTTTTTTTGATATTGACCTGCATGAGCTGCTTGTATATTTTGGAGATTAATCCTTTGTCAGTTGTTTCATTTGCAAATATTTTCTCCCATTCTGAGGGCTGTCGTTTCATCTTGTTTATGGTTTCCTTTGCTGTGCAAAACCTTTTAAGTTTCATTAGGTCCCATTTTTTTTTTTTTTTTTTCCATTTTTTAATTTTAGTTTTCATTTCCCTTTCTCTAGAAGGTGGGTCAAAAAAGATCTTGCTGTGATTTATGTCATAGGGTGTTCTGCCTATGTTTTCCTCTAAGAGTTTTATAGTGTCTGGACTTACACATAGGTCTTTAATCCATTTTGAGTTTATTTTTGTGTACAGTGTTAGGAAGTGTTCTAATTTCATTCTTTTACATGTAGCTGTCCAGTTTTCCCAGCACCATTTATTGAAGAGGCTGTCTTTTCTCCGTTGTATATTCTTGCCTACTTTATCAAAGATAAGATGACCATATGTGCGTGGGTTTATCTCTGGGCTTTCTATCCTGTTCCACTGATTTATATTTCTGTTTTAGTGCTAGTACCATACTGTCTTGACTACTGTAGCTTCGTAGTATAGTCTGAAGTCCGGGAGCCTGATTCCTCCAGCTCTGTTTTTCTTTCTCAAGATTGCTTTGGCTATTCAGGGTCTTTTGTGTTCCCATACAAAGTATGCAATTTTTTGTTCTAGTTCTGTGAAAATTGCCATTGGTAGTTTGATAGGGATTGCATTGAATCTGCAGATTACTTTGGGTAGTATAGTCATTTTCACAAAGTTGATTTTTTCAGTCTAAGAACATGGTATCTCTCTCCATCTGTTTGTATCATGTTTAATTTCTTTCATCAGCGTCATAGTTTTATGCCTATACGTCTTTGTCTCCTTAGGTAGGTTGATTCCTAGGGTATTTATTCTTTTTTTGCAATTCCATTTTTTGCAGTTCCATTATCTCTTCAGTCAGCCTGTGAGCTATTTCCTTAAATATCTGAATTTTTTAAAACTATGTATGTCTTTAAATCTTTCAGTAGAAGCTGTTGCTGGGGACTCCACTGCAGTTTGAGGGGGCCAAAACAAAGGCAAGAGTCTGCACCTGTTTCTCAGGGAAGAGCCAAACCATCCAAAACATACAACCTTAAATTTGTGGAGAACAAGTTCCTTCCTATCTACCCTAGCACTTGCCCTTTGCTCTAGGAGTATGGGCTGCCATCTCCAAGGCCAAAGTGGGCTGAGGAATAAGGGTTCATAGCTGGTTCATGCAGGTCACATTCTTACCAAAGTTCAGCAGCCTCTTCCTTTACCAAGTGCTTCTCTGGTTGTTGTAAATGTCTGACCATGTTCCCAAGTTCCAAATTAGATGATTCTGATAGGTTTTTTCCCCAACTTAATTGTTCTTTTGGTGAAGAGGCTGATCCCTGGAGCTTCCTGCTCTGCCATTTTCCATGGCATCACTTGATGTATAGTATCTTAATTGTTTACAGTGTGTGTGTGTATTTCCCCAAATAACTGACCTTCTAAATTTCTGACACTTTTCATAGACTAATTCATCTGAGAATATTCAATTTTGCTAAGTTTTAATAAAATTTAAAGTAAATTCTTCTCATAAACCTTAAGTGTCATTAATTTTCCTAACCATTATTGAAAGTGGTATTTTAACTGAATAATATAAATATGTTTCCTTTATAAATCTTTCTTCATAAATAGAAACAATGAGCTTTGTCATCATTTTTGTTTGGTTATACTGTGGTTTGAATCAGTCAAAATGTTAATGAGGTTAAACTACATTTCAATATTCCTGGGTCTGCAGGTTAAAAGATTTCCAGTTTAGCACTCACTAACTATGCAAATCATGTCAGATACCAGTGGAAATTTGGTAGTGAGTACTAGGTTTACTAAATTATAGATAGCTACTAAAAGATATTTTGGTTTAGAACTGTATATGGGTATTGAAAGCATATGACAGATTTTGATAGATTAGGGACCAGAGTTAACAGATCTATATTCAGTACTGTTTGTGTATGTCTGTTAAAGCAAAAATATGACAATGTTCAGCTTATCTGTACCCTCATACTTTGGGGATGATCTTATATGCTCAGATGTGTGATGTGGAAGGAACAGAGGCAGATATGAATGGAAACTATCTTATAACCACAGGTAGGATTGGTCTCAGGTGTTTCAGTGAATGAGAAGAAAGTGACTTTGAAATTATAATGATCCATGTCACCCCTTGTTTCTTCATAAGGAATATGAGAACTCTTGTCCCCCATAGCAGCATGTGTTGGAGGACAAAAATAGCATATGGGCTTCCCTGGTGGCGCAGTGGTTGAGAATCTGCCTGCCAATGCAGGGGACATGGGTTCAAGCCCTGGTCTGGGAAGATCCCACATGCTGCGGAGCAACTAAGCCCTCGTGCACCACAACTACTGAAGCCCGTGTGCCTAGAGCCCGTGCTCCGCAACAAGAGAAGCCACTGTAATGAGAAGCCTGTGCACCGCAACAGAGCCCCCACTCTCTGCAACTAGAGAAAGCCCACGTGCAGCAACAAAGACTCAACGCAGCCAAAAATTAAATAAATTAAAAAAAATAGCATATAAATACATACATACATGGATATATATATTTACATGTAAACCAATAGTTTGGTAATGAAAACTTTATTATTTGCTTTGTGCTATGAGAAGGATCAAAAGAAATTTCCCTTTTTAGCTCCTGAAGTTCTCTCATTTACTCAATCATTCAATCATCTATTAAAAATTTTTTAGGAGCCTATTGTGCTTCAGGCACTAGGGATACAAAGATAAATACAATGTGGGCCTTGAAACTTCTAAATTAGTTGGCAACACAAAGTGGTGTTAAGTGAAACAATTAGCTAATATGATAGTACTGAAGGCTGACTTAGAAGTGGTGCCTTTCTACATATGGAGCTGAGCTAACACCAAGGGAATTTATCCTTTATGTAGGCAGAGCCTAGGCTATTTATAAGAGACTAAAGTGGTGAATGCTTCACCATTTCCTGTAAAGAATAAAATAGAATTTGTCCTGCTCATTAAGCATGAATCTCCTAAGGCCTTGTAGAAGCTACTCAAAAAGAAGGGGCTCATGTCCTGGAAAAGAGAGATGACTGGGCAGGAGGGAATCACTGGGAACAGAATTATCCAGTTTGGTTTATTTTGATTAGGGTATCTCAGAAATCAGGGGGAAATGAATTACCTAATTCTCTCTCTCTTTTCCTGAGCATGTAGGTTCAGCAGCAGCTGCTACCCATCAGGACAGGTACAAATACTTATAAATGAAATCATTATGTGGTAAAGGTGTAATAGGTTCATTCTTCTCCTTGCTCATGACAGTGCATAAGAACGAGGCTCTAGTGTGTGGACAGCTTCCTGTAAGACAAAGGCCTAATGACGCTATGGGAGCTCAAGTATGGTGACACAGTTTCACATGTGGGGTGGTCTGGTGGGTGTCAGTGACTAGGAAGGGTATTCATGCAGGGCTGGCCAGCTTGGTGTAATGCAGAGTCTAAGCAAGGTTATGAAATTGTCCATGTGGACAAACTGATGGAGTTTTTGGAGCTGAAGCATATGAGGAGGGCTTCTAGATGTGGGGATGGCCCAGATAGAGGTATTATATCCCAATAATAGTGAGAGGGGGGTTGTAGTGGTGATGGGAGTTTGGATCAATCTACTGTGAGATTGATCAAATGTATAAATATACGGATAATGTGAGATAGGCTCTTACTTCTAACAAGGAAGTTACAGATAAGGAAAGGGAGAAAATTACAGTGAATTCTGATGTTGGATTGGAATACAGGGTATTGGTGTGAACTCATGGATTTCAATGTAGAGAGATATATAAATAGAAATAAAGATAGATGTTAATGTGTATGAATGCACACACATATATTCCTTAGTGCTGTGAAAGGGCCTGGGAACAGCGCTCTAAGAGCAATGAGAACACCTAACACCCAAAACTGGGCTGCTAAATGTCATTCTTTATACAAAGGAACCAGAAATGGCTGGTTCATGAAGAAATGGCTGATTCTAGGGCCTTTGTTAATGTGTCAAATGGACACACCAACCAGCTTAAGTGGCTCCCACTGGCCAAAATAAAAATACAAATAAATAATGATATGAATGGATTATAAATCACCGAATAAAGTAGAAATCTATGAGATGCTACTGATATAAATTAATAAATGAATAAACTGAAAGTTTATTGAGGAATAGGATAACTCTTACCTCCAAAAAACCTCCCCCACAATATACTTTTAATTATAAACGAACAAAAATAGCTTCACAGCAGGAAAATCTGTCAGGCATCACCTTAATTAATCAAGAGATTAAAGTGAACATCACTATGTGCTCTCAATACGGTGCAATGAGGAGAGCACAGAATTACTTTTGTGATGTGGCTGTCAAAGATGCCTAACTCATCAAGAGGAAACAATAGAAAAACAGAAATTGAGGGATATTTTACAAAGTAAGTGGCCTATAATTTTCAAAAGTCTTGAAAATTAAGCAAAGGCTGTGGAACTGTTCCAGAATGAAAAAGATTAAAGAGATGTGGCATCAGAATGAAATGTGTGATTCTGAACTGGATCCGTTTCTCATAAAGAATATTATTGGATCAACTGGGTCTGAGGATTAGATGGTAACATATCAAGGTCAACTCCTAATGTTGATGATCATTTTGTGCTTATACAAATGTCCTTATTTGTATGAAATATACACCTACGTACTTGGTGGTGATGGGGCTTCAGATCAGCTACTTAGTCTCAAATGGTTCAGGAAAAAAGTCCTTTGTTCTGTACTTGCAGCTCTTATCTATGTTTGAAATTCTCTCAAAATAAAATCATATTTTACACTGCTAAAAATAAAAAGAACTAGGGCTCTGTTGTCAAGTTGCCTTAGCTCAAATTCCAGCTCCAACTGTGTGAGCTTGGGTAAATCCTGTAATCTCTCTGAGCTGCTGTTACTTCCTCTATGAAAGAACTATAATAATAGTAACTTCTTAAAGGGGTCGTTTTAAAGTTTAAATGAAAAGAGACTTCACATAGCCTCTGGCTCATAGGAAATTTTATTATTCCTCATTAGAGGTTATTTTTCTTACTCATTTTTATGGAATAAAATAAAGGGCTTAATTAGCTCAGTGTAAATGACTACAAATTAGCTAGCATTCATGTAGAGTTCGATTTTTCATACTGGAAGATGAAGCATTATATGTTTTAGTCACTTAAAAAAGAATCTTATCTTTCATCTTCAGTTTTGAATACAAGACAGGTTTCAGTTCAAGTCCATTACTTGAATAATATAATTTAGTTCAACCATATTGTGGTTTCATGTACTCTAAATTCCTCTGTAATAACAATGTTAGATGCCACCAAGTTCCAGCTGTGAAAACATCCATGTATAAATACACAGACACTTTTACTGCCAGAAATATTCAAATATTATAGACATCACAGTGGCAGAAACTATTTCTAAATCAACAACAAAAGATGACAAAATAAATTTTCATATTCAAAAGATTACAGCTGCAATTGAGAAAATTCAGTATAGTGAAGAAGAGGAAAGATGTATTAGTTTTTTTTTTAAATTATTGAAGTATAATTGACATACAATATTATGTTAGTTTCAGGTGTATAACGTAGTGATTTGATATTTAAATACATTACAAAAGTATTACTATGATAAGTCTAGTGACCATCTGTCACCATACAAAGTTATTATAGTATTACAAATTAAATTGCTTATACTGTATATTACATCCCAGTGACTTCTTTATTTTATAACTGGAAGTTTGTACCTCTTAAGTCTTTTCACCTATTTCTCCCAACCACACACCCAAAGATATATGCACCCCTATGTTCACTGCAGCATTATTTACAATGGCCAAGATAAGGAAGCAGCCTAAGTGTGCATTGACAGACGAATGGATAAAGAATATGTGGTATATACATACAGTGGAATATTACTCGGCCATAAAAAAGAATGCAATCTGCCATTTGTGACAACATGGGTGGATCTACAAGGTATTTTACTGATATGTTAGTTTTTTGTTGTTACCCTGACAAATAATCATAAACTTGGCTTAAAACAGAATCCATTTATTATCTCACAGTTATGTAGATACAGATCTGGGTGGGCTCGGCTTGGTCTTTGATTGGGGTCTTACAAGGCAAAGTCAAGGTTATCTCCTGGGCTGGACCCTTTTTTGGAGGCTCTGGGGGAGAATCATCTTGTAAGCTCATTCAGGTTGTTGGCAGAATCTAGTTCTTAGCACATATAGCACCAAAAGAGTGTGAAGAGAATCATCCTCAATGTTATTTCCCTTGTTTATAAATGCAACACAGGTAATTTTAAAGACATTTGAAATTATATACTCTACATATATATACACATGCTTCTACAGAGAATACAAAATTATTTCAATTTTGACTTAGAAATTTAGGTTTAGTTAAAACAGAACTATACAGTATTAAACATTCAATGTGTTCCACACCTTCTCTGGTTCCCATTCTTAATGGCCAAACTGGCCAAATTATCATCTACATAGGTGTTTTCACACTTTGAATCTCTGTCGGCGGGGTGGTGGTGGGGGTGCAGAGGAAGAAGGATGGCTTACTGGAAGAGCATTTAAGATGATTCTAGAGTTACCATCACCACAGTTGTCCATACCAATTTTGTTTTTGTTGCCACAATGAAGAAAGTTTTGAAACATTTCAGAGAATGGTAGATTAGAAAGTGGAACATGACAACAACGACACTGGGCAATTACAGATGCATGGAGTAGCATAAACGGTGGCCCTTAACATAAACAATAACCTGCATTTACGTGCTTTCATGCACAGAGCCCCAGGAGGGCCTGAATCTGGCCGCCCCCTCCCCCATGGTTCTATAGCTCAGAGGCTTGGCTTAGGTGGGGTTGGAAATGCCCTAGAATGGCTCTTTGTTGATTTTCCCTCGTGCTAGAGCCTAGTGTTGCTGTGAAGCAAAGTGCTATTGAATTTGCTCACTCAGGCAGAACACTCAACAGGAAGGAAGGAAGCGGCCATTCTTTCTGGTCCTATTGTCTGGCCACCCAGCTTAAGCAATCAAACAGCTCTGTGGCCATAGCTGGGTGCTTACAAGCCTGTCTAGTATTTTTTTTTTTTTGCCCAGTGGTGGTCACTGGGGAAGGGGGCAGGGATGGCGGAAAACTGGCTCTTTATGGTTTTCACTTATTTTTGATTCAGCCTGATGGCAAGTTTACACACTCACTCTCAGGTACCCATTTCCTTATAGCAAAGTGAAAGGAGAGTCAGAGTGATGAGAATGTATAGATTTTGGAAGTGGACTAGCTATATATTGGGCTTTCTCTATGGATGTGTTGTGAAAACAGGAAGGAGTAAACATTTTCTATCACTAATAAATTTTGGGATGCGTCACTCTTTCTGAATTATAGTGTTTAATGTGTCTCTAACCTTGTCTTTGGACAAGTCATTTATCTTCTTTGCACATTCTTCTCTGTCATAAACTTCTCTGCAGTTTTCTTTTCCTTTTTAATTAATAGAATAAGGATAATGACCTTACTTTGCTTATGTCACAAGGTTAGTATAATAATAGAATGTGTGAAGAACTACTTAGAAAAACATTGCATCATCCAAATATGCAATATTATACAATATACAATATTAAGATTCTCCTGAGGAAAAAAATGCCACCAATGAAAATAAGTAACCAGGTGAGAAAGAAAACTTAATGAAAGCTAAGAATTACTGAATTAAAATAATAAATTTTGTCTCTGACATATCTGTTTATAAATTATTAAAAAAAATAAATTATGGACAGCTTCCTTCAAAGTTTGAAGTTTCTCCAAAACACTATAGCTTTGGGATTGCCACAAGAAGTCAGTTAGTAGAAATCTATACCCAGCAGCAAATACTATTAGGGAGGGACAATTTTTTTTCCTCAACCATAATTCTTAATTTTTAAGTGCAGTTTTAAAACTCATTTATTAAAAGACTAAAACTTCATATGATTATTATTCTTTTACATATAAATTTTAGAGGAAATGAAAAATTTTAAATCAAATAAAATGTTGAGTAATTATAGTTAAATTTTGTGGGGAAAATATTGCCTTCACTAAGATGAGCTTTAAGTTGAAACATTTTTTGACAAGAGTCCTAAGTAATTATACTGATTACAGTTATATCTTGTAAAATTCAGAAGTCGTGAGGAGTTTAAATTACTCTGGGTTATTTGGGACTTTCTGATAATAGTTTCCCCATAGTCTGGGGAAACTATGCCGTAATCTTGAATAAGTAATAACCTTTAACATTAAAGTGTGAAGAATGGCAGTAGCTTTTAAGGCATGAGACAGTCATCAAGGACAGGATAAATTATATCCTTTAAGGAATATAGTCAAGGAAATATTTTCCTTTTCTTGGAAAGGATTTGAACGGATTTTTCTTTCCTAGGGACCCGATGTCAGGAGAAGCTGTGGCTAGCTTGTTAAGGATCTAGAAAGCAGAGCTCAGATGGGCATATTGAGATATTACCTGCTGATCTAGGAGCCTTCCCTCTTTGATTTGCCACTTTTAGAAGTCGGGTCATGATGCCACACTTTTCTTCTTGCCTATGCCCACTACCCTTCTCATTAGCAATTCAGTATTTGGCACTGTCAGCGTAATTTTCACAAGTAGAAGTCAAAAGCAGTTCTTTAGGAAAAGATTGAGGACACTTGAGTAGAGAATCTGTTTCATCCTGCTACTTATGGATATCCGGGTTATAAAGCCAGGGCTATCAGAACAGTGGTGGGAGCTCTCAAAACCTGAGAACATTATAGGAATTACAAGAGACCAATAATTCCTCAGCTGTAGACTAGGTTTAGATCGTCTCTTGTGTCATAATTTATAGGCAGGCTTGGAGAGCGTCCAACCCTCGAAAAACTACCCAGTTACCCCAGTGTCAAACTTCATTGTTTTAAGTTTACGCCTTTGGATTCTTATACCTTCGGATTGAGGTCCCTTCTTATTTAGAGTGAATGTGTTTTCCAGGCTCTCTTCCTAGGGGTGAGTCATTGTGAAAATACCAGAGCCTGCAGAGTAGTAAGGGAAAGTTGTGCTGAAAAGGGAGAAAAGTTACTCAACAGAGAAGAGAGGCACTGAAAAAGAGATTTTTCCTATACATTTTTGGCTATTGCCCCTCATGTAAAGCTTCAATCCCTGAAGTTTTAGGTAGAAAAAATAGGGAAGGTGATTAGATTGAAAGCCTAGAGAGCTCAGATAAAGCTCCTGCATTTCCACCGAAGGCATGTAATTTAAATTTCCAGGGCTTCCCTAGTGGCGCAGTGGTTGAGAGTCCGCCTGCCGATGCAGGGGACACGGGTTCGTGCCCCTGTCCGGGAAGATCCCACATGCTGCAGAGCGGCTGGGCCTGTGAGCCATGGCCGCTGAGCCTGCGTGTCCGGAGCCTGTGCTCCACAACGGAAGAGGCCACAGCAGTGAGAGGCCTGTGTACCACAAAAAAAAAAAAAAAAAAAAGAGTAGTTTGAACAGTATTAAAAAAAAAAAATGTAGATTCTGTTTCAGTAGATAAAGGACAGACTGAGATTCTGCATTTCTAACAAGCTCCCAGGTAGTGTCCATGCCCGTGGTGTGTAAACCAAACCTTGTTTAGCAAGGAGTTAAGAGATTATTGCAGACATCCAGGTGATAATGTGGCTCAAAGTGGTAGAGGTGGAAAGGAATGGTATTGAGGGAAATATTGGGATGCTGGATTTATTTTAAAAATGTAACTGAGAAGATTCCCTGATGGCTTGGATATAAGGTATGGAAGAAAACAAGTCAAAGCTCCTTCCAAAGTTTTTGCCTTGAGACAACTAGAGGAATGGGGAAGCCTGTAGGAGAAGCAAGTTTTGTCAGGAAATCAGAAATATGATTTCTGACATCTTAATCTTGAGATATTTATTAAGCAGGCAAACGATGAAGATGAGTTCGTGATTGGATACATGAGTCTGAAGTTCAGGGGAGTGGTTGAGATTGCAGCTGAAATTTATGAGTCTATATATAGTATTTAATGCCATGAGAATGGAGGTCAGTTAGAGAATCAGTGCAGATAGAAATAAAAAGAGATTCTAGGACTGAGCCTTGGGACCATCCAACATTTAGGGATTACAAAGATGAAGATAAACTAACAAAGGAAACTGAGAAGATGAGGTAAACCAAGATAGCTTGTGTCCTGGAAAACAGTGAAGAAAGTGAAATCAACAAGACAAACAATGAAATTACAAACACCACAAGTCCAAAATCTTAGTAACTCAACAACAACAAAAAAGCTAGGATGGCTCCATAAATTTAAATTCAATTTGGAGCATTTTAAATTGAAATTTTGAGCCATGAAGGTGTTTCAGAGAGAGTTTAGAAATGAGGGACAGAGCTGACATAGTATCTAAGTAGCTATATATTTTGTACTGAATTAGTCAAATCACTGAAACAACTAGACTTTAGTAATTAATTGGTTTGAGTTCTTTTCTTCTTAAAGAGACTGTTTACATTAATGTTATTTTGGCATCGTGCATAACTTAAAAATAAAACATATGTGCCTCATCAGGAAATATCTAGCCTTTTATTATTGGGTATCATATGGTGAGTTAGTACTGGTCACCTCAGATCTCTTTTGTGTGATCTTCATCTCATCACCTGCCTCAGTTTCCTCACTAATAGTAGGAGAAATTCCTATCCTACCTAGGTCACAAAGTTGTTGTGACAATGAAATGAAATAACAGGCCTCTATGGAGACATCAATATTATAGAAAGAGAAATATTTCTGGAAATAACATTATTAAAAGGATCTCCTTGAGTCAGCTTCTCAGTCTATATGATTCATAAGTGTATCTTATGAAATAAGCATTCTTTCCATCATTATATGAAAGGCTCAGAGTCACTATCTTGAAGGTACTTTACCTTTACGAAAGCATTTTGACCCATATAAATGATAATTTCACATGGTTCCAGCTAATTCTTCAGAGTTGATAGTAAAAAAGAGAAGATAGTTGATATTCTAAAGTCAGCAGGTTTTTTTCTATCATATTCCCAATATAGCAAAAAAGGATATTTCTATCGAGTCCTAAATGGAAAGCTTCCATGTTTACCTTCTGTATCCGTAAACATCTCCCTCCACTTCTGCCCCAGAGTCTATAAAATATCATTTTAGGGCTCAAGATTTACCATAGGAAGATGAGAAATGAAAGAAGTAAAGGTGAGAAAAAGCAGCAGCAGCATAAAGGCATTTCTTCTCCCTTTTTATTCCTTCCAAAGAAATTAGCTTTATGTGTTCCAGACTAACAATAGTAAGTTGCAAGAAGCAATTGGCTATCATTCAGGAAGAGCTAGATTATGCTGTAGCAACAAACAAGTCCAAAATCTTAGTAACTCAACAACAACAAAAAATTTTATAATTATTCTACATATTCAAGTTGTTCTTCTGGGCTGGGGGGTGGGCTTTACTTATGGTAGTCACTCTGGGACTCAGGTTGATGAAAACATCATCTTGATAAGACTTCCCATGATCATCAAGGCAATAGGAATGGGACATTGAGAATCACACATGAGCAATTACATTTTTTTCATGGAAATGACAGAGACTACTTTTGCACATATTTCTTTGACCAAACGAGTCATTCATCTGTTCCCAACTTACCATGTGCCCAGAAGGAGGAGCATTAGAATATTTGTGGGCATCCCTAGTGACTACCACTACCGTATTTGATGAAGGAGTGGGGTGATAATAATAGCTCTTATCTCATAGATTATTGTGAGGATCTCTATCACACTTAAGCATAGAGTAAGCTCTATTATATGAATTACATTTTTAAAAATACTTAACTTATACAATAAATATTTTTACAAAACTAACAATCTGTATGGGGACCATGATTGGCTAATATATTCTCTAGGAGACTTATGTGGAATTCTTATGTTTTCTTTATGTCATTCTATTTCCAGCTCATTTCCATGTTTACAAAATCATTGATATATCTAGACAAATTTCATGTTTAAATAATTATTGACTTCCTTTCATTGATGAAAATAGAGGCTGGAGGAGAAACATCAATTTTATCACTCCAAAAACACACACACACAAATTCAGAATATATTCTTATCAAATATTGTTTCCATGGAATGTTAAATCCCCTCACAAAGAACTGTACATGATCTTTACATAATATAAATAAAATAACTGATCTTTGTTATGGTCAACCAAGCTTTCAAAAACCATTCCATCAAATACTTCACAAAGAGTTATGCAGATAACAGAAAAGCCATCTCTGTTGCGTGTTAACATAGACATGCCTCTGAAAAACTTTGGTAGGAGGCAACTAAACTCAGAACTGCTCAGGATTAGATAGCAAGCTGAAGTCAGGTCTTGTCTACACAAAGGGAGTGTCTGTGGATGCAAAATACGACAATTATGCAATGAGTTTCATCCATGTAGACAATACCAATTTTTAAAATTTTTATTTATTTTTGGCCGCGTTAGGTCTTCGTTGCTGTGTGCGGGCTTTCTCTAGTTGCGGTGAGTGGGTGCTACTCTTTGTTGCGGGGCATGGGCTTCTCCTTGCAGTGGCTTCTCTTGTTGTGGAGCACGCGTTCTAAGCGCACAGGTTCAGTAGTTGTGGCGCATGGGGTTAGTTGCTCTGCGGCATGTGGGATCTTCCTGGACCAGGGCTCGAACCCATGTCCTCTGCATTGGCAGGCGGATTCTTAGCCCCTGCACCACCAGGGAAGTCCGAGGATACCAATCTTGATAAAGTCAAAAAAGGCAGATTTTTCTCAATGCATTTCTTTTGGACTGAATGATCTCAATAATTGTCTTAGCTCTCCACTTCACTTAAGGAGCTCTTTCTAAAGAAAAGTTGTGGTTTGGCAGGTAGCCAATGATTTGGACAGTAAAGTAGACAATTCAAGCCAGTGCAATACTTGGGATAGGGATGGAAATTTGTAGGCCTGGCTGAAATGATGACAGGGGAGAACTGTAAAACCCTTCCCCCCCTGCAATTGATGGGTTCAATGGCTCCGTCTGGACCCTCTTCTGCAACCTCCTTCTACTCAGATCTTTTTTTTCCCAGGTTATGCTAACCTGAGGCACATGAGAAATAGTGTGGTTACAAAATATTCAAATCCTAGAAAAGCTTATTGTTTTTTCTAAACCATATGAAATATGGAAGGGGATTCAGATATATTATAAACATAGTGATTTGTAAAACCAAATTAGAAAATAATAATTTTACTAGATGTAAAACCAAAGATAAATATAACCAGATGTAGAAAACTAATAAGAATCTGAGAGTAATGGAATTTGGCTGCATCAAGAGGGGCAAAGCCATATTCTCAGGAAGTAAACATTATATTAGATATTTCTTCCCAGAACCTAAAGAATTTTATAGTAATGTATTTCATTCCCAGAAATTAATAAAAATAAGTCACACAATTCCCAGAAAATACAGTTTAAAAGTTGCTTTTACAGAAAAGGAAATACTCTATTAGCAATTGTTACCAAAAGAAGAATTTATTGCCTTGAGTGAAAAATAAAACTGGAAGTTCAAAAAACTTTGGAATCCAGATTTTTCTTTTTCAGCTAAAAAAGGTTAAGTATTTGTAACAATATTTGGAAAGCCTATCAAATTTAAACAAAGTTTTTGCAAAAGAGATCTTTTTATAGATACAATTTTTTATTACCATAAATGAATGGATTGGCTGATTTAAATTTTTTTCAGAAGAGTGCCTTTCAGAAGTTGTACATACAGCTGCCACTGGTCTGTTAGAAACTCCCCTTTTGAATCAGAGAAAACTTTATTGTCTTCGAGATGGTGGTTTTTTTTTTTCTTTTTTAGCCTTTTTATTTCTTTCTTGCAATTGAAGATGCAAGTCAACATGTTCCTTTATTATGAGTTAATACACTTAGATTTTTATAAAAAAGCAGATGTTCTGAGTTTTAAATTCAAATCATATTGTTAAGAAGCATCCTCTTACTTACTTTTTCTTCCTCGTCCTCCCCCCACCCTTTATTCTATTTTCAATTCCTTATTATTCACAGATCTTCCATAGATTTCTGCCCTTCAGAAGATTATGGTCTTCCAAAGTTAAACCACTTAAATCTGTCCTTCTAATGGAAATGCTTTTTTTCAGTATTTAAGAAGGACATTGCTCTTGACATGACTGAGTCTAAATTTCCTCCCTCATTCTTTTATGTAGCTTTTATTTTCTCACTGTCCACATTTTCCCAAATTGCCATTTTACGGTTTGCTTTTGGAGTAACACTGCCAGTGTTATAATACCTGTTATTTATATGGTGTTTTACAGCTTTATAAAGCACCTTTATTTCTTTGGTTTATTTATTACATTTTGCTTCTTCCAAATGTATTTGTCAAAACTTTTTTCATGTGGAAAATGAGTCATGAATGAGGCATATATTGTTTTAGACCATCTATTGTCAGAAATAGTTTTCTTTTCACTACTTTCAGAATTATATTAATCCTGGAGTTTATATCGTTTCTGAAATATACCAATCCTGAATTTAAAGCTACAAAGCACTAAAGGCCATTATCATAATTTCTCATCCTAAAGTTACTTTAGATAATGGTATGATTTCTTTATTATTATTTTCTACAGACTAACTATTAGAGATATTACCAGCTTCAGTTTTGAAGAACCATGCCAAGATGTTAGTGTCTTAATAGATAAGTATTTCTTGGGGAATATTTCTGGCTATGCATATGTCATTGTCACACATTGGATCTATTTTAAAGTGAGTGCTGAAATTATGAACGTAATTTTGATTTTTTTTTTGTTTAAGTTTATTTATTTTATTTGTTTATTTTGGGCTGTGTTGGGTCTTTGTTGCTGCACGTGGACTTTCTCTAGTTGTGGCGAGCAGGGGCTACTCTTCATTGCGGTGTGCAGACTTCTCATTGCGGTGGCTTCTCTTGTTGCAGAGCATGGGCTCTAGGTGCACGGGCTTCAGTAGTTATGGCATGCCGGCTTCAGTAGTTGTGGCTCATGGGCTCTAGAGCTCAGGCTCAGTAGATGTGGTGCACGGACTTAGTTGCTCCGTGGCATGTGGGATCTTCCTGGACCAGAGCTCGAACCCGTGTCCCCTGCATTGGCAGGCGGATTCTTAATCACTGCACCACCAGGGAAGCCCTTGATGGTTTTTTAATCCTAGCAGGGTTATTATCTTCTTAGTGCTAAAGAGCAATAACTCTTCTCTTTAGTGAGGAATAGTAAACATTTCTTTTTTTTTATTTCTAAAGAAAACAAATGACTATAGTTCAACTTTCACTGTGAAAGCAGAACAAAATGAATTATGGATTGTCCATAGTGGTGAGCACAGCTTGTGATACTTCAGATATCTTTTATTTTACTGAGATTTGAGGATTTCATAGCTGAATTTGTTATGCTGAAATTTCTCTTTAGACACTTGAGGCATTCTGTCTGTTATTAGAGTTACTGGGAGATGGAATTACCCATGATGATATGTTGGCCTTTGGATAGTACTTTTATTATCGTTTTTTGGGAGCATTTTCTTTTATTTTACCCTTGTAACAGTTTTCCGAAGTAGGTGCTATGTAAGAAATTATATTCAACCTTAGCAGCTTAAACCATTTATTAGCTCACAATTTCTGAGGGTCTAGCATCTGGAAGCAGCTTACCTGGTTGGTTCTGGCTCTAGGGTCTCTCTAGAGGTTATAGTCAAGATATCAGCTAGGGTTGTAGTCACCTCAAGACTTGACTGGCTGAAGAATGTAGTTTCAAGTTCACTCACATGGTTATCAGGAGGCTTCAATTCCTTACTACGTGTTGGCCAGAGACTTCAGTTTCTTGCCATGTGTGCCTCCCCATGGGCAGAATCAATGTTAATGGAAACCGTCTTATTCCAGAAGAAAGAAAGAGAATGAGAGAGAGAGAGAGGAAGATGCAAGGAGAAGAAGAAGAAGAAGAAGAAGAAGAAGAAGAAGAAGAAGAAGAAGAAGAAGAAGAAGAAGAAATCATGCAAGACAGAAGCCCAGAAGCCGCAGTCTTTTATATAACCTAATCTCAGAAGTGATATCCATTACTTCTGCTGTATGCTGTTGTTCAGACCTCCCCTGGTACAGTATGAGGGGACTACACATGAATATGAACACATCACTGGGGGGGTCATCTGGGAGGCTGGCTACCACAAAAGGCAATCAGACATTACAAGGCTAAGTCAACTGAGGCTTTGGGAAACAACTGACTTGCTGTAGATCATATACATGATTTTGTGGCTTTGAATGTGGCAGTAAATTTTCCACATGAGAATCTCATGCTCTTCACAAGTTTTTCCCCCCATAATCATGGTTTCCTACCTTATGATAAAAATTTACAAGTTAAAAAAATTGTTACTGGATTCTATGAAATATTTTTCAATCCACGACTAGGTAGTTTTTTAAGCACAAAAAATGAGGCCTGCTGCACGTCTACCATTCCCATCATTTGTGCATTGAACTAGGGCACCACTCAAGTAGAGAATGTAATACCTCCTGTATGATTTTTGATCACACTCTCTTCCCTAGTTTCATCAGCCAAACCAGGAACTGTAAGAATGGACAGCTGTGACTACAAAGGCCCTTTACACCCTGAGTGCAGAGATTTGGAAAAGCTGTATGAGAAAGCAATGTGAATGGTGTCTCAGAACTTAAGCATGGTTAAGGTTTTTATCTACAAAGCAGTAAGTGACAAAATATGTGGTAATTACCAGGAGAATTTTCTACATTGTTCAGTAACACTTGAAAAAAGCGCATATAACTAGAAATTTACAGTAATCAAATTGATGATCTACTATTTTCCATCACAAGACTGTTACGCCCAACACGCGGTGTTAGTCATCGTACTTTCTGCTAATTATTGTTTATAACTTCGCAGCGTGGCACCCGTGGTCCTCTGGAATTGGATTTTTACCTCTCTCAACAGCTTCCGTTCCTCAGTTCCTGTGATTTGTATTTGATGATTCCTGACATTGAAAGTATTTTCCCCTATCTGTATTTCTTGCCACCTTTGTGCAGGCGTTCATTTACCTGATAAATGCAAAAGCATGTGACTGTGCCAGGCACAGGGTTAGATGACAGGAGAAAATGTGAAGAAGGCAGGCTACTTCCCTCCTCTTAATCTCTCTGTGGGAGATATTCCTGAATAAATGATTATAGATAAACTTATCAAATTATAATTGTAAAAATGGTATAAAAAGGGAGGACGAAGTGTTGCAGTACTGCGCAGGAGGGGGTCTAACCTAATGTGTATGGTGGGGGAAGGAAGTTGACAAAGTTCTCCCTGAGGGAGTTTTTAATAGTCGGAGACTTACATGAGGCTCCACACAGGCAGATGCTTAGGTAGGTTCAAGACTGTTCTTTAATATCCAATTAATTTAGTGGGAATTTCCGAATTGCCAAGTGCAAAGTTACAGATGTTATACTGCTATCCCCTGAATGTTACTGTAAATGCTTAAGTATTGGCCAACTGTTTCACGCAAAATAGGTGAAAATAAAGTATACATTTAAGCATAGAGTTAGTGATAACTTTATATAATTCGTCATTACAATTAAAGTGTTTATTCATACATTTAATAAACTTCTATTAAATAGTGTCTCATGGTGGCAAGAGAATGAGCCTTAGAATCAGAGATTTGGGGTCAGTCTTCACTTTAACATTATTGGTTTGGGGAATAAGCTGAACCTCATTGAGATTTAGTCTATTCATCTGTAAAGTGGGGACAGTGATGTATACTTTGAGAGCTGTTGAGATAACGAGATGAAGTATCTACCAGCAGTTGGGGCATTGTGGGTCTTCAATACATGGTAACTATCATCATCATCATTATTATTGTTAATTATTATTTGCCAGGGTTGAAAATAAATCAGATTTAGCTTGAACCATCAGAATTTTTCTGTAATTCAGTTGTGGAAATGTTATCAAAGTTTAAATATCTTAATACAGAGCCCAAGAATTACATCTGTAATTATCATTATCCAAGAATACCTGACTACTGTGTGAGCTTTAGAGAATGTTGTAATATATTCTAATTCAATAATTAGAGGTGTTGAAGAACCACAGGTTGTGCATAGAAGACCGGGAAATGACTAAATAGCCTTGATTTTGGTAACCTGTATTTATGGTTATGCTAATGTATGTAATTAGGAACTACTTAGTGAAACCAGGGGTGGTGGGAGTTGGCGGGAAGGAGGTGGTGGAATCTTAGAGGACACTGTCAGCCCTGCTAAAGCTCTATGTGGTGTGGGTGACAGAGAGAGTGAAATGTAAGCAGAAGTGTTATACACGGGCCGATCTGTTTTCGATGGCTTGCTTGGGGGAAGGAGTGGAAGATGGATTGAGTGAGAAGAGGAGTCAGCTATGAGTCCCTTAGTAGACTGGGTGAAAACTGTTGAGGAACTGAACTGGTCAGGAGATTACAAAGCAATAAAATAATCAGACTGAGAAATGGTGATGGCCTGAGCCAGATGAAATTAAAATGAATCTTTAGGAGATTTCATTGGCAGGGGTTTTTTGATGAGTTGAATGGAGCAAAGGTAGTCGTGTTTAAGGAAATGGATTACTGGGAGGTAGTGACAATATTGACAGAAAGTCAAGGACAGATTTGGAAAAAAAAAATATTTCAAAGGTAAAAATCAACTGGACTTGGTGATTAAGTGGATGGGTGGAAGTGAGTGAAAGGACTCACAAATGATCCCTGGGAGGGGCCACCTTTTGAGCAACAGAACATAGTTGAGAAATGCATTTAGAGGAGTTTACGATTTCTACTTTAATCCAACCTGTTGACTTTGAAGTGCTTATGGGACATCCAGGTGGTTATACAGGTAGATGCTGGATAACGTTCATCTGTCCTGTATATGTAAGTCTGGGAGACACAAACAGGTACGTGACAGCTGACCCCATGATTGGGGGATATCTCTTAGAAGTATGGGTTGAGTGAGAGCTGTGCCACCCTTAACTTCTTCCTTGCCCTTGTTCATCAAAAGAAACATCTTGCAAATGGGTCCCCTTTATTACATTATTCCACGCCAGGATCCTGATTCAGGCCCTTACTATCTGTTTCTCAGAGAGCCTCCAGAAAACTCTCCCTTTTCCCAGTTTTCTCCTCTAGTGCCACCAGAATTTTCTTTCTGTAATAAAAATTAAACCTGTAATCATCTGATTTGGTGATTAAAGACTGGTAATGGGTCTTCACTGCTCACAGTGTATAAATCCCACTTTGTAATGTGAAAATACAAGGGGTGCTGACCTCATATTACACCTTCCCACGTGCCCAAGATCTCACCAAAGTCACCACCACCTCCTGCACACACCATGTATTTTTATGCATCTAACATCTTTGCTCACGCTCTTGGTACCCACTAAAATATCCCTCTCTACCTTGTTTGCATGATGAGCTACTATTCAGGCTTCAAGAATCACTTGGATGCCATTCTACGTTCTGAACTTTTCCTTGATTCCTGAATTCTCATCCCATTCCCAATTCAACAGTCTGTATGTGCACTACTACATATGTGTTCACGTTTGTTTACATGCGTATGAGCTTTTTAAAGATAATGCATTGTCTTTTTCATCTTGTTATCCCATTGCTGGTACATAAAAGGCATCTAATAATTGCTTACTGAGTTGAATATGGCAGAAATGAATTCAATAAATTCTGTGGATAAACATATGAAAACAATGACTAAATTCGGTATTTGATTGCTGTGAAGAGAGCAATTTAGACCAGGGCTTGATTATTAGAAGTATATGTAGAGATGCTCATCCTTTCCCAAGAATCTAAATCGTGAGAGAAACAGCTCCTGCAGTGGTTTAAAGGAAGAAGTATGGTAAACTTGGAAGAGGGCTGGGAAAACAACAACTAATAGAGACAATCTTTATCACTGAGTGAACTTGGGCCAAGGGAAATTAACTGATGTGAGACTGTGAAAGTAGACTTTACCTGTTATCCACAGTTAATCACACTTTATCCTGCATAGTAAAGATGAGCTATTGCCCCTATGTGAACTTTAGACATAAGTGAAGCTTAAGTTGTTACTGGTGATTTTAAATAATATTAACTATTTCCTGAAATAAATGCCTTTTAGAAAAAACTTAGGTACTTTTTACCCTTCATAAACTGAATAGAAAAACATTTCTTCCTAATTATCTCAGGAACATCGTTATAAGGATCAAATATAGTTTAGAATAAGTTTGTATATGTGTACATATGCACACATATAATTTATAGAAAATTAACACAGAATTTCAATAAAAAGAAACAATCTTTACAAAGTAACTTTTATTACTTTCTCTGTTTATAAAAATTGCACATATTCACTGTAGAAAAATTAGAAGTTATATGCACATTTAAAGAAAATGAAAATCACTCAAAATTTTTCCATCCAGAGTAAACAATCATTTTTAACATATCACGGAATTTCTTTTATATGAAAATGTTTTTTAATAATTGGGGTCACATCATGTATGTCATTTTTATTCTAGCTTTTCACTTTGGTATTGCAAAGTAAGTCTGTGAGTCAGTAAATATCCTTCAAAAAATCTAAATTTAACAGGTTTGCCATATTTCATCACACTGTCATTTCTTACTTTAATAATTCCCCTATTCCAAGCATTTGTGATGTTTCCATTTGCTAGTTATTAAAATTAGTCATAATCTTCATTTCCTCACTGCCTGCGCTCTTTTTTTTTAACACATTATACCCTATACTTCTGTTTGTAAGTCACCAAAGAAGACATTATGGCAAAGGTCACCCAAACCTTCCAATAGCCCAAATCATAGGATTCTTTGCAGCAACAGAGGCACAATGACTACAGACTCTAGAATTAGATGCAACTGAGTCTAAATTCTGTCTTCACCACTTAGAAGCTATGTGATTGTGGGAAAGTGATTTCATTCTCTGTGGATCAGTTTTCTTATCTGTAGAATGGAGCCCATTTTTACAAATGTGATTTTCCCAGGATTGCTGGAGAATTCCTTGAGCTATCCATCTCAAGTGCTTGAGGAAACGTCTGCTGTGCGGTAAGCACAAAATAAGTGCTACGTAAGATGTTTTAAAACCCTTTACCCATTAATTCTTGTCTAAATTCTCTCCTCTCTCAGCTTCTGTAACTGTCTAATAGTACTTCCTCCACTTCTTTCTGTCCAGAGTCCTCAAGGTTCTTCTGTTAATTTTCTAACTCCATTCTACTTATGGCCCTTGGATGACTCTCCTCGTATTTCTCATACCTCGCTAGCTGCTCCTTTACTGACCTTTAACAAACTCACCCTCTTCTACTCACCATGAATTAAACATTGTAGCTCCTCAGTGTCGACACCGTTCCTGCCTGACACTCCTCTCTCTCCCCTGCTATTTTCTCCATGTGTTAAGAATTCAACTACCAGCTATGCAAAATTGATTCACAAACATGTATTTCTAGCTCAGACCTCTCCTCTGAGTTTCAAATTTTCATCCCATATGGATGTATTTGCCATCATTTGACTGTCTATTTGATATCTCCTCTTTAGTTCCCAAAGGCACCAAAAATTCAACACGGCTCCAAAACAAAATTTTGATCTTCCCAATCCTATTCCTCTTTCAGTATCACCTGGGCATCATTCTTAACCCCTTCTCCCCCATCCTCATCCAATCAGTCATGAATGCATTGATTTTACCTCCTGAGTATTGTTTGAATCTACGTACGTTTCCCCACCAGCACCCTGGTCCAGACTACCGCCATAGCTTACTTGAAATTTTAGTAGCTCCCTGTTCACTCCATCCCCTAAGAGTGGTCACAAAACTCCATCATCCAACCATAGTGAATTTTTCTGTATACAAATATGATTGGGTCACATTCCTGCTTTAAAACTTCCCCTGGCTTCCTAGTGCTTTAAGGATAAAAAGGGGTGGTAGTGGATGACAATCTCTTTAGCAAAACATCTAAGACATCTTCCCTCAGTGTGTCCTTCCAGTTACAGCTTTTACAACCCTTTCCCCCCTTTTCCTTCCTCTTCCCCCATGTTTAGTACTCAGTCACACTAAGATCCCTTTTGATTTCACATCTTTATTTGTTTTTCATGTAACATCCTCTGCTTGGAATGATTTTTTTCCATACCCCAAAATGCCCAGCAAATTCCTAATCTTCATTCAAGACTCAAATCAAAGGTTACCCCCTGTATAAACCTCTGGTCTAAACCAGTTGACTACTTCTCCCTCTGACCCATCTGTGCATGGCCAAAATTTAACTATACCACTGCAACATTTTATTGTGCTTATTTATTTATAGGCCTTATGTCCCTCTACTAGAAAGTAAGTTCCATGATGATAAGATTTAAAAGAACACACAGCACATTGCCCAATACGAGGTAATAAGAAAAGCTAACATCTATTCTACTCTTAGTAAATATCAGGCAGTTTGAAGTGCTTTACGTGTTTTAGCTCATCTTTCAACTTTCAAACAGTCCTATCAGAAAGGTAGCATTAACAGATGGAGAAAGGGTTTCCCTGGTGGTGCTGTGGTTAAGAATCCACCTGCCAGTGGAGGGGACATGGGTTCCAGCCCTGGTCTGGGAAGATCCTACATGCCGCGGAGCAACTAAGCAAGTGTGCCACAACTACTGAGCCTGCGCTCTGGAGCCCGTGAGCCACAATTACTGAGCCCATGAGCCTAGAGCCCGTGCTCCGCAACAAAGAGAAGCCACCGCAATGAGAAGCCTGTGCACCGCAACGAAGAGTAGCCCCTGCTCACCACAACTAGAGAAAGCCCCCGTGCAGCAACGAAGACCCAACACAGTCAAAAATAAATAAATAAAATAAATAAATTTATTTAAAAAAAAAAAACAGATGAAGAAAAAGAGACACAATTAGTAAATGGTGCCTTCAGACTTTGAAATCAGAGAAACTGGCTCCAAATTCTAGGTTTTAAGTACGCCCCATATCGCCCTTCACAGTCAGTACTTAAAAATATTTGCTGACTGAATTAATGCATTTCTTTCTAGCAGAGCATCTTTGATTGACTTCTCTTCCCCCTTGCTAGAAACTAAGCTGAACCAAAACTAGGCTTAAGATAATTAGGCTACCTGGTGACTGCCCTTGTGTCACATGTGATGGGCACAGAGCTGAGGGTGTCCCCAGTCATACTGCAGGGAGAAGTTTTATTTCATGGTTGAGGAAGCACTTTCCTCTATCTCTTCTGCTTGACTTGAGCAAAGAAGATGGTTATCCCAGTTGTGCTGGCAGCTGTTTTGCACCCATGAAGGGAGCCAGCGTGAAGATAAAGCTAACCCAGAGAAGAGGACCAAGAGCATTGCCGAGATAAAACTGAAGACTTGATACTACCGAACCTGGAACCTGGCTTATTTCTAGATTCCTGTTCCTATAAGGTGATTCCTATTTTATATGCCCACTTGAGGAGATTCCTGATTCTTGCAGCATTTCATTTCCAAGCTGCTATGATTTTGCAATAGCTAACATTTCTTGAGTGCTTACTATTTGACATTTACAGCACTGAGTGCCATAAGCCACAAGGTAGGTGCTATTATTAGCCTCATTGTACACGAGGAAGCTAAGGCTTTGAAAGCTTCATTAATTAGTATTGCTCACGTCACTCATAAGTACTTTGATTGTAGTCCAAACCTAGGTTCGTCTGATTCCACCCTCATCCTCTAGCAGCACGGCACTCAGTTTGACATGAACTCACTTTTTAGACAACTACTGCATGACTGTACCTCAGTAACTCACTTCCAAGCAACCGAGGCACTGCCAGAAGCTTTCCGTCTACATTACCTCACATTCTGATAACAGAGATGAGGTCCATTTTTAATGGCCAATAGCATGTTTGGATATGGAGTTCAGTGTTAGGTAAAGAGTAACCGTAAAGAAATGTGTGGTCAAAACTCAAGCAGGAAGAACATTTTGAAAGTGAGATTACTGTTCACCTAGGTGATGATGTTGGCAACTCATATAAATCATGCAAACTCACTGGGAAAACAATCAAGAATGTTAATGAAGTTCTAGGGTGGGTGCCTAGGGAAATAATTTGTAGATGATCTTACTTGGGGAGAATATGCCAATGTCATATTTTCAATATAAGTTTTAAATAAAGTTCGATATTATAAAATGCAAGCAGGACACAGAGATTAAAATCAGACTAAATCAAGTCAAAATCTTGTATTTGGGTTTTCTGACTCTGTGCCCTTTGTTTTAGCATGGATGTATCTTATGTGAGCTGAGTTGAATTTCCACACATCATCTCTGAATTACACTTTCAAAACTCCAATCCAGGACTTTGTTTTATGAGTCTTCCTTCCTCCAGCAACAACTTGTATTTATTCATAAGTATAGATCTCTTGGTTCTGATTGAAATGATTTTTTTAGAGTGCTGAAAGGAGAAAAATTCTGGCCTGGACCAAGTGTTTGTCTTCATGGGGCCGCTCTTTAACTGGTGTGACTAAATCAGATGAAGCAGCCCCATGCAGACACTTTGACACAAAGAATTTCCAAGCCACGTCTAATGACAGCATTTACTCTTAATATGGATGGTGTGAGAACAGAAACATAATGTTTATTAGCAGCCCTTACTAAAACAGTAGCTCAAAGAAAGAGCAAAGAAGATGAAAACGGGAAGTCCTCAGCAAAGAGCTCCCATTTTCTTGTGAAATTAATTCACATTATTGGGTGTGCTGCCTTGAATGAATTTCCTTCCTTTTACACTCCCACTTAGCTTTCCTTTAAGTGTCAAATGAAGCGGGTGGTGGAAAATGCGGTGCACCAGTCATTTTGACATTCCTTTGCAAATTAGTCAGGCTTTGATAGTACAGGTCGGCTCTACCAAGCAGGGGGGCTTTCAGCCTTGGGAGTCTGGCAGGAGTTCAAGAGCAACGCGTTGCTTTGAACTCACTTGTTAGCCGTGCAAAATAAACACCATCCACCTTGCAGTAAAAAAGCATCAGCAGGAGAAAAAAAGAGAACATTCTAAACCCCTCCCTTGAGACTTCAAAACCCTCGCTGGGGCTGCTAAATTAGGACAGGAAAAAGAAGGCTTGCTTGAGAAAAGAAAGGAGTGGGGAAAGAACTATCCTATAACAAACACACACAAAAATTACAGTCACTGAGAACTAATTATGTTTTCATGATCACAAATGCTTTGAGAGTTTGAAAGCTCACGGACGCATCCCCGATGCTGCTATAAAATGTTTCCTGGCTAATTATTTGCCAGTACAACTGTTCACTTCCTGTGGTGGATTTATGCTAAATCCTGTTATTAGTCTTGCTCTGCAATTGCCATTGTCTATGACTAGAAGCAAGCCTGAAAGGCTACAGTCGGCCTTTTATTACACAACCTGTGAATGGAGATTTGACCCAATGTCCGACCACTTCCCCCCTCTGGTTTTTATGTGAGCTCGCTGGGCCTTTCCCTATAAATCACCAGGTTCCAATGAACTTTTACTCTTTTTTCTCTCCTTTCAACTCCTCTACTGTGTGTGTATGTGTGTGTGCACGCCCGTGCATGCGCACACTTTAAAAATAAACCTCGCAATGTCTTTTTTCTCATTAACAGTCGTTAAAATCTTTTCATCATACACAGCTTCTACAGTTCTTGCTTTTAAAAAAATGAAAGCAATTTTTGATGACTTGATTTAGTTCAGTGGTTGAAATTGGGAGTGGTAAAAAAATTTAAGAAAACAATAAGAAAATAATTTACATTTCAGCAAGGATATAATTTTAAATAAATATAATGTGCAAAATATCATAGTAGCTACAGTAAAAACTACTTTCTGTAGACCTCCAACAAAATATTTTCTAGAATACTTGATATTTTGCTCATTTTAAGCAGATTTGGTAACAACTTCTATATAATGTTTTTCTTCGGATAAAATTAATATAAATATTGTGAATCATCTCAAAGAAATCTTTTCAAATATAGTTTGTACTATTCTAAATCTCCAAAATACAAATATAGTATTTCTGATTTGTGGTACTACTATATTCAAGAATATATTCTATATTTAAAAGCTATTCTTACATTTAGAAGTCAAATCTTAAAGATTCATGAAAGCTATAGGTTTTCAAGAGCAAAGTAGATTATGAGAATGAAAAAAATTGGAATGGTAACCAGGACTTGATTTTTAAGTTATTTACTCCATTTTTTCAGTTTTTAATGGTTGTATACATATCTTTATTATGCACTCTTTCTTTAAAATTTTTTAATCAAAATTGTATCCCCAAATATTCACAGGAATAATCCTTGTGGACTTTAAATTGTTCTCACAGATCTTTTTCTAATGTTCATGTAGACAGTTGATATTAACAACTTCGAAAATCTTATCTTAATTGCAAATACTCTTTGTTTTTAGGAATCAATCTTGTTAGAAAATTTCATCTACAGGTACTTGGTTATATCCTCGAATATTTTCTGTCCAGACTTTTAAAAAATTATGAAGTACTTTAGGCAACCAAAACAGATAATCAGTAGGGAGAGTTAAACAAATTATACCATATCCAGATGATGGGATTCTACATACCCATTTAAAAAAAAAAAAAGGAAGAGAGAGAAAGAAAGGGGTTGATCCTGCATGGAAGATGGATGCATGGAAAGATGTCCATGATCATTTTTGAATGAAAACAGTAAGTAGCAAATACTATGTATAGAATAATATCATTAAAAAAATACAACTGTATAAGCATATGTAAACACAGAAGAGTCCCAGAGGGTTATGCATCAGCATATGAACAGGTTGTTCCTGGGGACACAGGAAAGGAGGTGGGGAGACCTTTTTCACTATTTGCCTTGTATAACTTGGGAGAATTTGCTCTTTTTCAAAAAGTACTGCTCATTTAGACATTTTTTAAAATAATAATAATAATTATTATTAAATGTGATCTAGGCCTTTGCATCTTTGATGTGTGTCTGTGTCAGCAAATCTTTTATATCTTCAATAATATTTTAATTCTGCTTTATGAGAAATCTGTAAGGGGGTGCTTTCTGGGGCACATCCTCTCTCTGAGGCAGTCTGTAGAAACTTGTCAACAATGGCCTAAGTCTTCCTTCTCTCCATCTTCCCCTCTAATAAAAAGTGGAAAAGGACGCTGAGAGTACTGGCTGCATTCCACAGCAGCAAATAACCCTGAACTTCTGAGAGCGTGTGAGTGTGTCCTCCATACTCAGAATGGGGATCTGGAAGAAGTTTGGATAAAAAAAATCTCATCACCTCACTGCCCTCAATCACACTCCATTACTTCAGAGCTTCTTTATTGTGTCCTCAACCCTCCACCTCCACACACACACATACACACACACACAAGCACACAAACACAAACGAAATTCCCCCTCCTTCCTCTTCCAAAGATGCAAAATCCCTGACCTGATCCCTGTGTCAAGTATGTCTGGATAGGATGGGGCATCATTTTGTAAGAAGTCTAGGACCCTATAGCATGAATTGTGGAAAGGACTCAGGCATTGACTCTGAATCTTGGCATTTTCTTCTTTATACAAATTTTACACATTTTAAAATGGAAACTTGCCTATACTTGTTCAAAGTAATTTGTGTAGTAGTACCTCTCATATACGTTTGTGTGAAAAATAAACGCCCACCACGTTACCTAGCACATGGAGCTCAATAAGCAAAGAATGAAATAAATATTATTCATTTATTTTTACAAAATTTATATAAATGGCAGCTGTGATTAGTTTTTTTGCTCTAATACAGTTATACAAGTTTCCCTGTGTTCTTAGCGAACAGGTCTGAGGATCAGGAATTTTCTTTATTCTGTTTCAGGGGCCAACTGTATCGATTATATATCAATACTATGCCTGGGCTTCCCTGGTGGCGCAGTGGTTGAGAGTCTGCCTGCCAATGCAGCGGACACGGGTTCGAGCCCTGGTCTGGGAAGATCCCACATGCCGCGGAGCAACTGGGCCCGTGAGCCACAACTACTGAGCCTGTGCGTCTGGAGCCTGTGCTCCACATCAAGAGAGGCCGCGAGAGTGAGAGGCCCGCGCACCGCGATTAAGAGTGGCCCCCACTTGCCGCAACTAGAGAAAAGCCCTCGCACAGAAACGAAGACCCAACACAGCCATAAATAAATAAATAAATAAATAAATAAATAAAAAGCTAAAACTATTAAAAAAAAGAATACTATGCTTGAGGTTTGCATATTACAGTAGTACCCCCTCATCCACAGAGGATATCTTCCAAGACCCTCAGTGGATGCCTAAAACTGTGGATAGTACCAAATTCTATGTATATTATGTTTTTCCCTATACATACACATGATAAAACTTAATTTATAAAATAGGCACAGTAAAAGATTAACAATAATAGCTAATAATAAAACAGAACAATTATAACAGTAAACTAATAAAAGTTGTACAAATATAGTCTTTCTTTCTCTCTCAAAATATCTTACTGCACAAAGTTAACGCCTTTTCCATCTTAATTAAGCACTCATCATGCACTGTGGCTGTAACTTATGCAGTTAGAGGAGCAAGCTGCAAAATGGGCACAAATTTCTTTTTCCTTCCTCATAATTCATGAATAGATTTGTTCTTACCACAGATCTTAGCAACCTCAGCATACAATTTTTTTTCTTTCCTTAATAAGTCAAGAACTTTCACCTTTTCACTTAAAGGAAGCACTTTATGGCTTCCCTTTGGCATATCCAAATTGCCACTGTCACTACTCTTGCCCTTTGGGGTCATTATTAAGTAAAAGAATGGTTACTTGAACACAAGACAGTTGACAGTCGATCTGATAACTGAGCTAGATACTAAGTGACTAAAGGGGCAAAAGGATATGGGGTGGGGGGCCGTGGGACAAAGAGGTGAGTCCCGGTGGCACAGAGCAGAACAGCGCAAGATTCATCACTCTACTCAGAATGGTGCCTAATTAAAACATACAAATTACTTACTTCTGGAAATTTTTATTTAATATTTTCAGACTGTGGTTGACCTAGGGTAACAAACTGTGGGAAGCAAAACCACAGATAAGGGGAGCATTACTGTACCTCTATTAATATTTATAAGTAACAATGTCAATATATGCTCCTAGGGTGAATTTTTGTGTAAAGTCACATACCTGAATCCCACCAACTAAACCAGGTAGCTTCATTCCTAATGCCTCAAACCTTGGAAAGATCATAATAATCCCCAAATACGTTTGGTGGAAAATATCTTCCCTAGAATACTTCCTTGTTGACAAAATATTTTCTCTGGGGAGTGAGAATGAATGGCAGCATGTGAACCCATTAACATCACGGTAGGAGTTAGTTCATGAGATTAGCTAGATTTAGGAAGTTGGAAACCAAGGAAAAAAGTAACAGGTTCTGGTGGAAGTCCATTGCTTTGTAGGTGGATTTGTAGAGCACAGAGGTGTAACTGACAGATGTAGCTTAGAAGCTAGCTGTAACATTTCCGTGAAATATGACCTTGAGTCCCTAATATAATCTCAGTTCCTTCTCTTGTGAAAAAAGAGCAATGGGACTTACCTAGTGGCGCAGTGGTTGAGAGTCCGCCTGCCGATGCAGGGGACACGGGTTCGTGCCCCAGTCCGGGAAGATCCCACATGCCGCGGAGCGGCTGGGCCCGAGAGCCATGGCTGCCGAGCCTGCGCATCCGGGGCCTGTGCTCCGCAACGGGAGGGGCCACAGCAGTGAGAGGCCTGCATACCGCAAAAGAAAAAAGAAATAGCAATGATACATACGTAATAGTGTTACTGTGAGAATAAAATGTGAAAGACTTTTTTTTTTAACCACAGAAAGCATTTGATAAATATTAATTACTTTTGTTGTTCCATTGAGCTCAGTGCCTTGCTACCTACAATGGCCTAGCTTTGATTGAGAAGATAGGTACCAGGGAACCAATTATATTCCAGAAATTATAATAAGTATGAGAACACAATACTTATAAATGGATGTGTAAAGGAGTGATACATATTCCTCCTGGATATATTCTAGGAGCTTATGGTCTGGTAGGGGAACCAGATGAATAAACACATATTTATGCATCAGTGTGATAAGACTATGGGCAAGCACATAATTTTGGGGCAGAAAGCATAGACTAAGGAAAAGATATCTAGAGGACAAGACCTTTGAAGATAAAGTACTACCTAGAAACTGAAAGGGAAAAGAGAGGGTCAGAATAGTAAATATTTTAGACGTTGTGAGCAGTGGCAAAATCAAGGATATTATGTAAGAGAGTAAAAATTTCTACAAATTCTGCATCGATAAAATTTAAGATAGTAATAATAATAAAGTAAATTTTTTGTAATACAAGTCTACAAACAAGGAGAACACAATTCTTTGTTGGGGGGGTTGATAACAGTCACATAATTAGGGTTCAAAATTAGTTATCTATCATCAAAATTGATTGTAAATGTTTATCTGATTTACAAATGCTGATTTGTAAAATGTGTACGAGATTTTATATATTTCATCTTTGAAAATGTCCTTTCAGACAGATAGGTATCCATTAGCATCTGACCTCAATTGAGTGTATTCATCATTTAGAAGGCATTTATAGAATTCTATTAGATTCATCTCTTGATATTGCATTTTAGCATGTGATTACATTACAGATTATTAACTTCCAGGAGAACGTTACATAGAAGCTCCTCAGTTGCACATTTAAATGAATTTTGAAATGTGGAAATTTCCTTCACACTTACATCATGTTTGGAAAATGTTACTGGAGGTCAGAAGATATATCCATGACACATTTGTGTGGAAATGGAGAGCTCACTCCTTACTTTTAACATTCGGCAGAATGGGAAGTGTATAAAGTAGCTTGACGTTACTTGTGATTCAAACAATGTTAGTTTTTGTCAAAATGTCTTTATTACAGTACAAGTTTCTCCTATAGTGTTGTTTGACCTTGTAAGTTTAGCTTGAGTTCATAAAGAAACAACATCAATTCTTCAGCAAAAGCTAATTTCCAAGACCATTCAGTATTTGAAAATAGTGGTTGAGGGTAATTTTCATTCAGAAAAATTTTAATCTTCGCCCTGAGCTAAAAAATAAAATCACAATAAAACTTTGTCACTGCTGAACCATCAAATTACTGTAGGGCAAATCAGAATATTCAGCTTCTATTTCTGACCAAAACTCACAGAACTGATGTTGGTTAGCCCACAGAAGTAAATGGAGTTTTCTGTCAACATTACTGGTTCAAAACCACACAGTAGATTAATACATTTTCTGCAAAGCCCTGCTGATGAAAAATCATGGGCTTTAAACACTTTGCATTGTCACAAACTTTCTAAATTTTTCCAACTACGCCTTTTTCTGCTCTGTTCATATTTTCACTACTATTAGTTATAACACATCTTAGCAGATTCCACTTCAGGTTGTACAGAATTCGTATTTTGTTAACACCTTTGAGGGCCTATAGTTTTTAAATGAAGACTATTCATAGTGGCTAATTCTTCAGTCACTTCAAACTGGGCATTGCCTGCTCAAGTAAACAACAGCTGAGCATCAACTTTAACATCCTCAATTCATCAAGAGCTGGATAAAACTATTCAAAGTCATTTGCTTTGTATTTTAATTGGCTATTGATGCTCCTGTCAATGTCCTCAATTCTTTACCCAAGAATTCTCACCAATAGGCTACTAATCTTAAGAAAATTTATTTTCTCTGGACATGTTTCTTTGGTCAGTGTGTCAAACATGATTTAATTACATCACCATCAGTAAACAGATTTCTTGGAATGGCTAACAAATGTAATGTTTTTGGTTGCAGCTCATTTAATTTTTAATTTTTTAAACATCTTTATTGGAGTATAATTGCTTTACAATGGTGTGTTAGTTTCTGCTTTATAACAAAGTGAATCAGCTATACGTATACATATAACCCCATATCTCCTCCCTCTTGCGTCTCTCGCCCACCCTCCCTATCCCACCCCTCTAGGTGGACATAAAGCACTGAGCTGATCTCCCTGTGCTATGCGGCTGCTTCCCACTAGCTATCTATTTTACATTTGGTAGTATATATAAGTCCATGCCACTCTCTCACTTCGTCAGAGCTTACCCTCCCCCCCACCATGTCCTCAAGTCCATTCTCTACGTTGCAGCTCATTTTAATTCCTTATTCTTGTGGAGAAATTGTGCTAAGATGAGATGTTTTGTTTTAACTTTTCTAATTGTCCCAATCTCTGCTCTCCTGCCAGTTGGAAATATTGGGATGAGTGCTTGGTCTGGTAGTGTTGAAGCACATTGTATTCTGTTAGCACAGCCATGTTGTCTTTGCATAATAAACACAATGCTTTGTCATCCAATTTCATAACAAAATAATCCAAATTTAATTGTGCCTTGAAAGTGTGACATTCAAAATCCACTTTTTTATTTGCTTGTTATGATGTGATGTTACACTGGTAATAAAATTAAAATAAAATGCAGTACAGTGACACGCATGACACTTGAAATGCTACTGAGTTATAACTGTGTCACTGTTGTTTGTACTGTGCTTAGCAGCAGTGTGAAAACAATGAGTGCACCCCATATAGACCCTGTTGCAACTATTCGACTGTGTCGTTGTAACAAGAAAGCAGCCAGACAATATGGAAATTAATGAGAGTAGCTGTGTGCCAATAAAACTGCATTTATAGATATTAAAATTTGACTTTCATAAAATTTTTATCTGTCACGAAATGTTTTTTTTGTTTTTTTTTTTTTTTTTAAAACCATTTAAAAACGTAAAACCTATTCTTGCTTCACAGGCTGTATAAAAACAGCTGGCAGGTTGGATTTGGTCGTTAGGCCATACGCAGTTTGCCAATCTTCAGCCTAGAATAGTGCCTGGTATATAGTAAGTATTCAATCCAAATATTTGTGATTTAATGGATAGCTTGCAAATTATAGTGTACTTGTGAATCATATCCACTTATTAAAACAGGAATTCCTAATATTAACCTTCATAATTTGATTTAGTGGGTTTAGCAGTCCACAGAGCTGCTTTTTTTTTTTTTTTTTTTTTTGCGGTACGCGGGCCTCTCACTGTTGTGGCCTCTCCCGTTGCGGAGCACAGGCTCTGGACGCGCAGGCTCAGCAGCCACGGCTCATGGGCCCAGCCGCTCCGCGGCAATGTGGGATCTTCCCGGACCGGGGCACGAACCCGCGCCCCCTGCATCGGCAGGCAGACTCTCAACCACTGTGCCACCAGGTAAGCCCCAGAGCTGCATTTTTAACAAGTACCCTTGGTCATCTGTTGCTGGCAGTCCTCAGCCCATTCATTAGAAAAACTGCTGTGTTTTTAATTTTTTAAAAACCTCTCTGATAATTTTTCTCCTTAACTGTACTTTAAGTAATCCTCCAGACAAAAATTGGAGTGCCTTAGTTGTTTTTTTGATATTGAAAAATCCACCTTAATATGTGAATTAGTTACGTTCTGAGCAGAGGGTATATAAATGTTATGGGATGAAATGAATGTAATTATCAGTGAGTAACGAAAACAATTTTTTAAAATATCAAGATGAAATGGCAAATTCCTTCAAACTTGATAACTCATCAGCTTCCACTGGGCCTGGGCAGACACTCGCAAAGTTCTCACACCCAATTAAGGCTATTTACCAAACTTTATATATTTGCTTTCCACACTACAGGTTTATGAAATGGTAAATCATTTCAGATATTGTGAGATGGATGAGTCAAATCCTATTTGCAAACGTTTGTTCCTTATTTCAAATTACAATGAGCTTTAAAATATGCATGTAGATAGTATGTCATACATTGGGTATGACTTGAGAAATATCTAAAATACCACACAATTGTGGTATTTTATAAAAGTGTGTTAGATGGACAATGTCAGAAGGCTTTGTCTTCAATAGGCCATAATTATCACACATTTCATTAAGAAATGGATACTCGGGGCTTCCCTGGTGGCGCAGTGGTTGAGAGTCCGCCTGCCGATGCAGGGGACACGGGTTCGTATCCCGATCCAGGAAGATCCCACATGCCGCGGAGCGGCTGGGCCCGTGAGCCATGGCCGCTGAGCCTGCGCTCCGCAACGGGAGAGGCCACAACAGTGAGAGGCCCGTATACCGCAAAAAAAAAAAAAAAAAAAAAAAAAAAAGAAATGGATACTCATTTGTACCATCAGCATATGGAGAATTTAGAGATTTCTAAGAGATGGGACTAAATGCTGAAATTTTACGATTTCATTTGAATGTATTTTTCCTGAATATCTACTTGAGATCTTAAGGTCCAAACCAATGATATAGGTCAAATAATTTCCAATTATGCATATAGAAAGAATAATACTCATTTGTCTAAAAAATTTAAAGAAAAAAATGTAGAGATTGTATACTTCGGACTACATTAGGTATAATGTGTCTTGTATTATACTGAAGTAAATATGGGCGTAAGTTAGAGAATTGAAGGGAATCCTAGAAATGGTGGTGAACAGTGCTTCAAGAAGAAAAGATCATGTCATTTACTGATTTAAAATCACCTAGCCCTAAATTTTCATACAACCAGTGAAAACAAATATAGTAAAGTTTCATATGTGTCTGAATCAGACAGCAGGCTTTTACATTAATTTTGGGTGATTGATTAGAATTAACCTCGGAAACGTGTTGAAAATCAATGACACCATAAAAAACAATAAAGATGACTCTCCAGTTTAGTGACTCCTAAAGTAGAGTAGTCAGATGTAGTTTCCTGAAGACAGATAATTTATGAGAGGTAAACTTGGATGGTTATATATTATATTGAGGGTTAATGTATTGGTAGAGATTGTGAAGACCACGTATAACTCATGTTCCCTACGAGACTGACAGAATTACATCAGACTCATACAACCTATCCATCAGGCAGATATTACTGAACCCATTTTAAAGAAACAGATATAAAGCTCACAGAGGTTAGGATATTTATTCAAGGTCACATATAAGACATAGGACTTGGATCCAAAGCTCCTCTTTCCACTATATGCTATTAAAGGTCTGCTTTCTTGACCTTTACTTCGGATTGCTTTATCAAATTCGGTTATTTCAGTGGATAACAAAGTTTCCATTTTATGACTTTCATGAGCCACTTTGATGTAAAATGATAAATGAGTCATGCTTTACTCCCTCTCTCCCTAACTTCTCCATCCTCCTCTTCCATCCCACATATTCATTAGTACATTGCATCCATAAAGGTAAAGTATTTTTTTAAAAATATGAACTCCTGAGTCACTATGCCAATCAAATATAATAATTATATGTCAAGTAATGTTTTCTTTTCTCGGTGTTAGTCATAGAGTAAGGTTGGTTCTGTGTGTATCATTGGCTTATTCATTTTGACTAAATTTATTGGTGTCTTTCAAGATGAGTGTTTTCTTTAGGTTCTATTATTGACATTAGTTTCATACTTCAGTGTGGGAGACAGAATAAAAGTTTCCCAAAGACATCCACATCTTAGAACCTGCAAATATCTTACCCTTATATGGCAAAAAAGACTTTGCAGATGTGATTAAATTAAGGCTCTTGAGATGGGGAGACTACCCTAGATTATCCTTTTGGGCCCAATGTAATCAAAAAAGTCCTTGTAAGAGGGAAGTGGGAGGACAAAAGTCAGAGAGGAGACATGACAGTGGAAGCAGAAGTTGAAGTGATCAACTCTGCAGATGGAAGGAAGGGCCATGAGCCTAAGAATGCAGAAGACCTCTAGAAGCTGGAAAAGCAAGGAAAATGACTCTCTCCCAGAGCCTCAGAGGAAGTGTGGTCCTGCCAACAACTTGATTTTGGCCCAGAGAAACGCGTTACAGATTTCTAACCTCCAGAACTATAAAGTGATAAATTAGTGTTGTTTTAAACCACTAAGTTTGTGCTAATTTGTTATAGCAATAAAAGGAAGCTAATACGTTCATCATATCCTCTTACAATCAAATTGAATTGAGGGGTATTTCACTAAGATATGGTAGCTAGTATGTGGTCATCTCTGAAAAACTGATGTGTGTAGGAATGACCTTGATAATCTTTTAGAGTCATATTTCAAATAGAAACATTAACAGCATCCAACTTTTCTAATTGCCAATACTTTGTTGCAGACTAGTGGTTTGTAACTCTTCCAGACTGTGGATGTCTTCTGCATTATATTTAAACCACCATCTTTAGAGCAGTGAATAGCAGACCCAAATTAGATATGTTTCCCATGATAACATATTCTTCCAAGGTTGACAAGTACCTATGAACCAATACAAAAACCACAGTGTGTCAACTCTAATATTTGAAATAGTCGCATTCTATAAGCTAATCTTTAGGAAAGTTATAAAGTAAATGCTGTGATTTTGCATATTTACTACTGGGAAACTTTGTTCTAATAAATCTTAAATAATTTCCCTCCCATCCATCTTCCATAGCTTTTTTAAAAAATCAGTTAATTAATTAATTACTTTTTGGCTGCGTTGGGTCTGTTGCTGTGCGTGGGCTTTCTCTAGTTGCAGCGAGTGGGGGCTACTCTTCATTGCGGTGCGCGGGCTTCTCATTGCAGTGGCTTCTCTTGTTGGGGAGCACGGGCTCTAGGCATGTGGGCTTAGTGGGCTCACAGTAGTTGTGGCTTGTGGGCTCTAGAGTGCAGGCTCAGTAGTTGTGGTGCATGGGCTTAGTTGCTCCGCGACATATGGGATCTTCCCGGACCAGGGCTCGAACCCGTGTCCCCTGCATTGGCAGGCGGATTCTTAACCACTGCGCCACCAGGGAAGTCCCATAACTTATCTTTTTGGAACTACTGTTAATTGAATTTTGGATTTTCTGAAATGATTCTCTGTGTTGATTTCCTTCTTTTCTGATGTTTTATTTCTCAGTTTTTAAATTTGGCAATCATATTTTTAATTTCTAAAAACTCATTTTTTCCCCCCTCTGGCTGTTTCTATTTTCATGAATTAAGCTCTCAAATCTCTTTGAACAGAATAAAGATGGAATCTTTTTTTCCTGTTCTCTGATTTATATTTATTTTGCTCCATAAAAATAAAAATTAAAAGAATTTTCTTTTTTAAATGTTAGGTAGTGTTTCATAGCTTTTAAGAACAGAGGTTTTGGGCTTCCCTGGTGGTGCAGTGATTGAGAGTCCGCCTGCCAATGCATGGGACACAGGTTTGTGCCCCGGTCCGGGAAGATCCCACATGCCGCGGAGCGGCTGGGCCCGTGAGCCATGGCCGCTGGGCCTGCGCGTCTGGAGCCTGTGCTCCGCAACGGGAGAGGCCACAACAGTGAGAGGCCCCCGTACCAAAAAAAAAAAAAAAAAAAAGAACGTAGGTTCTGGAAGCCAGACTTCTGGCTTTCAACCTCAGCTCTAGCACTTATTAACTCTGTGGCTTTGGACAAGTGATTCCACTTTTAATGTGACTGAGTTTCCTAGGTTGTAAAATAGGGATTGTAATAGTGCCTGCCTGACAGAGATTTTATTTCTAAGAAGATTAAATAAATGAAGAATGTAAAGATATTGAATGGTATCTGTTATATAGTAATTACTCATTTGAAACTATTGGTTATCCACATTGGTCTGGTGATCTGCAGTTTTCCCTTCTAACTGAAAAATGAAGGTCTACTTTATTTTAGGCAGCCAGTGTGGATATAGGGAGCTATAATGCAGCTAGGTCAGCTTCCACAAGGGCTTCTCTCCCAAATAGGAAAACTACTCAGGATGCAAATAAGGTACTTCAGCTCATTGGACAGACTTCACTTTACTACAGGGCAGCGTGCAGGGAGAAAGCCAGAGGTTCACCTGGCCTTGCAAGGCCAGTGAGGAGAGTTTTACCCTCATCCACACTGGAAGTCTGAGCTTTACACGGAAACCTTGCTCACTTTTTTCCGGATAAAGCCTTACACTGTTTTCACCTGGAGGTAAATGCTGGGCTGCAATTCCAGTTTTTCTGCCTGCAGTGAGGATGAGGGAGTGGGGTTGGAGAGGTGCAACGAGCTGCAGGCGGAAGTCCTTTTAATTCCCCCCGTTTTAGCTTCATTCCTCACTCCCACTCTCCGTGCTGTCAACTCTGAGCCCACGGTGCCATTGCCGAGAAGATTGGCGTCCACCAAGCTCCCACCTGGGCTCTGTCTAGAATGTAGATCTGTCTTTGTTTCTCTGGTTTTTCTGATCAGCAGCTTTCAGCTGCTCCTAACCTCCCAGAATTTGTTGAAATCTCTTATCTGCTAATGACTGCACCCACTCCCTGCCTTCCCCTTTATTGTTATCAGTTTACTCTCTTTTCCATTTCCTTAAGTCTCTTCAGTGCGGTCTGGGGGCAAGGGTCTTGACTCAGGAGACACAGACTTTGTGATTAGAATAAAATGTTGACTCCCAAGTCCCCCCACCCCCTCTCATTTCTTTTTCTTTAAGTCTTACAATTTTATAATGAGGTATATATATTATTATTTCAGTTTTACATATGAAAATTTTAAAAGGATCAGAACACATGACTTGAGAGTGACAGCACTCAGATTCAAGTCCAGGTCTTCCCAATAAAAAAATCTCAACCCCTTCCTCTAAAATCCAAGAATGGGGACCCAATATGAGGATAAGCATTATGACTACTTAATATCAAGAAGTTAGAAGAAAATAAAAATATAAATCCTATAGATTTTGACAATATGTAGACCAGTTATTTAAAAAATTTTAAAAACTTTTAAGCTATGGATATTTTTCCATAGTGCTGGTGATGGTGTTTGAATTCTATAATTTGGAACCCAAGACTCTGGGAGGATTTTGAGTCCTGCGATTTGGAAGGCCTATGTCATGTATTCTTTGTTACCCAATTCCATCCAGTGTTTATTACCAGCTCAGGCAATAGAATCAAAGCCACAAGGAGATCCAGACTTTCCATTCCTTTCCAAGGCCCTTTAGGTGGCAAAAGCCCACAGCTATATTTCTCCAGAAGCACATGCAGTATGATTTAGAACCAAAGAAAACCACCACTCTAGCAGAAGTCTCAAATATTATCTCAGATCTACATTTTCACTTTCAAAGGCATGATGAGAAAAATGTTAAAAGTCTGTCAAGATTTTTATAGATTTGTAGCGAAAACACTACTAGTAACCATAACAAGCCAATACTCCTTGGGTTAAGTTCGAGAAAATGAATATGCTGTTATTATTATTATAAAAATTATTCATTGTATTGCCTCTCAACAATCTCTCAGTAAATGCAATCTGAGAGGAAAAGGAAATTATCTCTGTATTAAAAAAAAGTACTGTATTCAACTGTTGAGTCCAGTTGCCCACAGACCTACGATACCTATGGTTGAGGGAAATCATCAAAACATAGGCCACGGATTCCTTTGTTACTTTTTGGATGAAATTTGTGGTTTTAGCATTTGCGAAGTAAAGATTCTGGAAGAAAAGCGAGCGTGTTTCTTCTGATGATCAGTGGCTGCAACTAGATTTGTTCTTTTTGACCACATGACCTCTAAGAACAAACGTTGTGATTAGTTCTTTCTCTTGATCTGGTCTTGACAATTTGAAAATCTTTAGTGGTTCGCACCTGAATCTGACTTGAAAAGCAATATATTCAGAAAAGCAATAAATAGAGCAATAAATAAGGGAAGAAAAAGAGAATTTCTTAACCAAGTCTGAAAATATCATTCTTGATCTAATAACACAATGTAGCAATACAATTTTAAGTTTCTACTGGTGCAAATTGTTGTAAGTTTCCTGTCCAATGTCGTAAGGATTCTTCTTTACATACAAAAGGTCTGATTTTATTGCACCTAGTTGGTATGCTCAGCAAATTATCAGCTAATGTGTACCTTTTCTCTTTCCTAGCTAAAATATTTTATTAGCCATCCTTTTGTATTTATTAACATTGCTATGACTTTCTTATTTAACTATAGAAATCTGTGTATGCATGAGAAATAAGAAATGGGGCCCAGTTTTTTGCAAAGTCAAGGACTACAGTTGAATTGAGAAATAATACCCATGTATTTTAACAACTAGTGCCTAAACGTGTCTGCTTGCATTCTTTATTTCTCTTAAGTGGTATTTCTTATGAAAGATTTTGTTTGCATTGCTACAGTCAGAGAAAAGTACACTCAATGGCAAGTTGGACATGGAAAGTTTTCTGAAAGAATAAAAAGCACATGTTCTGACCATCATCACCTCTCTCAGCTCAGATCTGAACCCCAAATTTGAAACACTTAAGAAGCATCTAAAACTTAATACTGCCACTTATGCTACTGTAGCTTCTGAATCTAAGAAGATCCCCAAAGAACCAGGGGTTGCTAAAAAGCAGTTCAGTTACAGAATATAGAAGGTGGATATCTTTACTTTCAACTTGCATTGCAGGGGAATTAATATCTCATCTTTTGTAATGCAGTATAATTTTGAACCTATTTCAGGAAGGCTATTTATTATAGGGTAAATTGATGTTGATCAAAATGTGTTCAAATACTTCACATCTGTTCTGACAGTAGTATGATCAGGCCCAAAATAAATCCCCACTGTAACCTGCCTGCATTCAAGTTGGAAAAAAGGATCTTTATATTCCGTTGATTTCTAAGGCCACTCTATAAGTGAGAATAGCATCAATCTCTCCTCCAAATTTAAAGTTCAAATGTGTTTCAGATTACCCTCTCAAATATATACGATTCAGTTAACTTGTTTAAAACATATTGATTCCCAGTAGGCAGCTCCACCTGGGAGGAACTGATTTCTATTTAACTATGTAAACTTTTGCTTTTCCCCTGGCCAAACATGCGCACATGCATTCACACATACACATGCACACAGAGTGGATTTTTTTCACATTGAAACTGAAGATGTAAATGAAGGCCTGCAGTCTCTGTCTGGTTCTAGTTACAAGCTCTGTTTGTTGACATCACAGATGAAGGCCTGCTGTGTCTCTGGCTCTGTCTACTCCATTTCCCCTCTAATTAGGCTTTGCCCTCAATTAACTTAATGATGCAACTTTTCCTATAGATCATTTGCCCTTTCAATCAATTAACAGAATATGAGGGTGCATCCCTCCTTGGCTTGAGATACATTTGCCTGAGGGCAGACTGTTCAGCTCCCAGAAGTATCACATAAGCAAAAGCAAGATGTTGACTACCTTATCATATATTATCCCTAAGAAAATCAGGCCTAATGGAAGCCTTAACTACACTGCATTTCATTATTGATTTGTGTCAGGGTAAAGAATTTATCTGAAACACTAGGGTAGGTCAAAAATATTGATGGGTGTGTTGTGAATTTAAGGCAGTTCAAAAGAGCAAATGAGGACTCCTATAATGTCAAGTAGAAGTATGAAACACACACACACACACACACACACACATACACGCACACACACACGCCCCTAAATGACCTGGACAAATCATTAAGGTTTCCATTATTAGCAGAGGAAATCAAAATGATCCCTCTGAGACAAGATTACTTTCCTTTTCCCAGCCTGTAATTAAGGATTACAGAATGGATTTTAAAATAATTTTACTTTAAATAATAAAGATAACCATTACGAGCTTATTTTAGAACCTGTACCAACATTTGAATGATGCAAAGACCAAGATTTTAAGATAAAGTTGACTAACGCTTTCTTGAAATGTGTAACAATTAGGCTAAGAAAAGACAAATATGGAAGTTTAGCATTTTTACCAAAAGGCAGGATGAAGTAGACATAGGATGGCCACAGGGTTCCACATAGACAAGAAATATGAGAAATCATGAATCTTCCCCAGAATATTGTTTGTTTGTTGAAAACAAAGGCATATTTTCATATATCTTCTTTTATTACTTGTAATATGTGATATCTACTTTTAATAAAATATAACTTGGTTTTGATAGAGGCTTCAGATAAGAAGAAACGCTTCCACTAAAAAATTTTTAAAAGCTATATTACTGAGCTAAAGAAATAGGGTTTGTAGATTTTACCTGTAGAAGACTCAAGAAGACTATTTCATATAATATAAACACATGTGAAGGAATGTTATTTAAGCAGATTTCTCATTTCACTAAGTATAGCAGGGAGGAGACTTACAGGAAGAAGTTTAAATTAGACATTAGTAAAAGCATTGTACCCCAGAAGGATTATAAATAATGAACTTTATACATGGCAAATGGAAGACTCTTCTCCAAAGATGTTGAATACAGAGGATACATAGATCATTGTTTTAAAGGAAGAACAAAGGAGACTTTTCTTCTTTTCAAAATTAAGGATTGGGTGACCCCTTGGGTTGCTTTCCTTGATTCCCAAGGATCTTTCATCTCTGGTTTGTGTGTGTGTACCCAGGTGAGTATCTGCTTTATGCTGTGACCTCCAGGAAGGGAAGGTCCAGGTCAAACCCTGCATAACCACACCTGAAGAGAGGAGGTAAGGCACACAGATAGCTTTAAGTTTCATGCCATATTTAGACTCGAGCCTGAAGAAAGCAAGGAGCCATGGAAGGTTTTAAAGCATAGAACAAGTTCAGGTAATGGACGTACCACTCCAGGGATATTCAATTTTACATCCACAACTAAGCTTCAGGTATGACTGCAAACAATAATGGGTTCACCTGGCTGTCCCATTCATGTCTATTCAAGTTCAGCATGTCCAAACTTGAACTCATTATTTCCCCTCAGAGACAATGTTCATCTTCTTTCCAGTTTGTTCCATTGGTAGCCATACAGGAAACCAGAATCACTAACAGAGTACCTTTGGGATAAGCACAATAGAGCCCAAATACCGAAGGTCCACTTAGACCTGGAGAAAGGGAAATGGTTTAACCCAAACCTCATAGCCAGGAAAGGATAGATATAGTATTCCAGTCCAGTTAGAAATTACTCTATAGCCCAGGTTCTTTCCAAAAAATCAAAGTTAAATGATAATTAATGGAAACCTACCATCCAGTTAGGGTTAGGGTTCAAGTTACAATGGAAATGTGGGACCAGGGCGAGAGCTCAGGGGTAAAGCACGATGCTGAACAATGCCGCAGGAAGAGAGGAATGCTTGCCTATGTCCTAGGTTTTACTCAAGAGGAGAGGGACTCAGGGGAGAAGAAAATGAAGTTCTCAGACATCATTCTTGGGAAGGCATCCAAGTTTACACTGAATGGGACAAAGGCATGTTAAGCAGCTGTGGCCTTGGGAGTATCAAGATTGCAGCCCCTGGTACCAAAGGCATAACCCGAGTGCTAATACAATTAGGCTGATTTCCTATGGTCATTTTATAGAATTTATTTGATCTTGGGCCAATACATGAAAAATTAATTTTATTACTTTCATTATTTAAGAATTTACAGAGTATTATCTGGAAAGGAGGCAGATGATTCCCAATTCAGATATATATATATATACATCCTGAATTCATTGGTGATGTTAAAAACAAATCAACCTATCCATATGTCTGTGGGCCACAATCTGTTTCATCCTCCTTCCTCTGTGATCATTATTTCACTTGGAACTTCTGGCCTTTCTCAAATTACTGAACTGTCTCTGAGACAGGAGTGGTTCCACTTCATTTAGTAGATTTGGATCTCTGGGGCACTAAAATTGTAAGTATACGTAATACCATTTTCTCCTTTAGCTCTGAATTTAGCTAATGGCATAATGCTAGATAACACAATAGCAGACCACAAAAAGATCTGGGCGCAAAAAACTTTGATGCCTTCTGCAAACACTTTCTTTATTTTCCTTCCTGAGAATACATGTCTTTCTCACTCTTCTTTGGATAGTCTTCCAAAGAGGAGACTCTCAAGTTAGGTGCTATGTTTGGTTGGTTGATTCCTGGCTCGTGAAAGATCAGGGCAATGTTGCCTCCGTAAACATCTTTAATTTGCACCTTTCTCTTGTTTATTTTTTCCGAAGTACCTTTGGCCCATGGTGTTCTTATCTTATTATAGATTACACAGTTCGCTAGTGAAAAATTCACAACTCGCCTATATTTGTTGTGGGAAAAATGTTGTGGCCCATATCAGATATACTTGAGGTAAGTTTAAAGTATGCATCTCAACTTACTCAAATAGACTGATGATGCCAGAAATATTGATTAATCTAGAGAGGTCTACATTTTACCATTTTTCAAGCTGACCTTAATATTACTGCTTTTTGTTTTTTCGTCCATACACAGACTAAGGCTAAGCTAATTTTGTGGACAGATATTCTTTGAATCCTAAGCAGACAACCTTCCTCCAGACTTCTACAGTTGTATTTCATCACTTCTCAATGTACTGTCTCTCTAGTGGCCCAATTCCCTTTAGACCAGCCACCCTCAGTAAGACACTGTTAAGTTTTTCTATCTCCTCTCAAGATCTGCACTCTTTCCCTCTTCTGAAGGTACCATGCATTTTCCACCTCTTCTTCCCTGGGCGGGGGTGTGTGTGACAGGGTGGGACGGGGGCAGGGGTGGTGGTGGTGATTTATGACCTTCTTTTGTAATGCAACACCTTTCCCTGGATCATTCTCCCCAGATTTTATTTTATTTTATTTATTTTATTTTTATTTTTTGCAGTACGCGGGCCTCTTACTGTTGTGGCCTCTCCCACTGCGGAGCACAGGCTCCGGACGTGCAGGCTCAGCGGCCATGGCTCACGGGCCCAGCCGCTCCGAGGCATGTGGGATCTTCCCGGACCGGGGCACGAACCCGTGTCCCCTGAATCGGCAGGCGTACTCTCAACCACTGTGCCACCAGGGAAGCCCCCCCGCCCCCGATTTTATTTTTAGCCAGTGCTCCTAAAACTGATGTCAGTGCACTCAAATTCTCTGAGAATCTGCAAAAGTGGATTTTAATATTGATGATAATTGACAGAAATCAATACAAACATATTTCAACTCACTATGCCGTCTCCCTGTGAAGTAAGTGATGTTACTAAAATTTTACAGATGAAAACCAAAGTTAAGATTCAGGGAAACTAAGCAAATTTTATAAAGTCACACGCTACTAGATAGTAAAGCCAGATTCAAAACCCAGGTATTTTGGGTTTCTCAGAGAGAAGAAGCAGATTTGAAGACTGCAGTTGCCCTCCTACAGTGATGACCCTGGGGACAGCTAAGTTATACAGGGCTGTTTGTTTCTGTAACGAAGTGTTCCCCACATTGATACTTCATAGCTTTTTGTGCATTTTATGTTGTCAGTTTGCCCATCCTGGAAACAATCTTGTCTCATGTTTGCTGAGACAGAAGGAAAACTGAAGAGTCCCAGACCAAATCAGATAGCTGAGGCTGCTTAATTACTAAACTGAATTTTATTCTGAATGTTAAGTCAATGGGTACTGGCCTGAGGCTGACTGCTCTTCACCTGGGAGAGTAAAAGGGAAGGGCTTTAGCACACTGATTCTGTAAGAGCTACAGCATTGCTGCTTGGAATGGAACTTTCAACTGGTTTCTGAATCGTTAGGTTGGGCAAAATGAGTTGCAGTTGAGGGACAATGTAACGGAACACATAATTTGCACTGAGTTTTTCCAGGCTTGTTTATGTGCATACCTCCTAGTCATTAGGAAACCTTAAGAGCCATCTGTCACTCTTGCAATAAGGATGTAAGCTCTTCACATAATTACCATGGCACTCTTTATTTGAAGCAATCGTGTTTCTTCTTGTCTTCGTGGCACTTATTACTACTTGATTATTTTTCCTGTTTCCTTGACTATTATTTTCTCTCTCTCCTGGAATGTAAATTCCAATGAAGCAACTATAATCTGTTCTGTTCACCACAGTATCTTTAGGCCCACACCCATGTCTGAAACATAGTAGGTATACAGTAAATATTTGTGGAATAGATAAAGCATGTACTAGAGATGATTTGGGTGGATGGACTAGATAGCGCAGATTCCTTCCGACCAAAGTGTTTATGATTTCATAATTTCAGTGTTTTAAGATGATTTTTTTGACATAAAATTAAAGGCCATTGGTAGAGGAGTTACATTTTAAAATCAGGGTTTTAAGAAAATCGATATGGCAGAATATGCTGTGTGGATGACGAAGGGAAGAAGCTGTAGAGAATTTTACTACTTAGAAGGAAAATAATCTAGTTGAGAATGATGAAGGTCTATACAAGGGTAATTGTAGGACAGATGAAGAAGAGAAAAATACATGTAGATATTGATTATAAAGCAAACCAATTTTTAACTAAATAAAATAGATATATGGTAAATCAATATAACTGGTTGGAGATTTTCATTTACCACCTCAGGGAAACTTCTAAACTGCCCATGGATTGTGGACTTGAGCTTACAAAATTGCATCACGAACTTGCAGATGAAAGTTTATATTAACCCAATAAGTAAAAAGTCCTTATTTATTTATACCTTTTGAATGATTGATGACATGTATATTTGAAGGTTTAATCTACTTAGCTGATTATAAAATAAGTATTTCAGAGGGTATATTCTGTGAATTAATGAGTCACCTCAACTCTTTTAGCTTAATAAATTCTAACTGGATTCCAGAGTGTTAAGTCATACCTTTTATCAAGGTTTTGATGGTTACTTTAGATGATGACTACTTTAGCAGTAGAAATCCACTTATTATCACTTATACCTAATGTATGAGGACTCAGCTTATTCTATAAAAGTAGATTTTCTTGATAAATTGAAAATTTACCTGAAAGATTTCTTGGGAAGACAAATGTTATTGATTTTTTTATTGTTTTTTTATTGACTTTTATAAAGGATAAAATATGTCAATAATAATTACAGAATATGCTTTTCTTTTTCTGGATAGTTTCCAATATGTGATAGAAATACATCTTTATTGAAATAGTATTTCCTATAATTTGATTTTACTCTATTAATCTCAATAATATTCAAAGCAAACTAAAGCCCTGAGATGAGAGGCAGAAATGGATCAGCAATCACATTATGAAAAGAAGCAAAAGAGAGAGTTCTCCAGCAGGAGGAGAAGCTGTTGTCTGGTTTCGTTGTATCGTTCAGATACAGAAGGGGCTATCAAATCAGAAGTTTCAATTGTGGTTAATTTTTTTTTTTAACCACTTACCCATGGACATTTATGTTATGAATCATACATTTTACAAAGTAATTATAGATAATTTGAGGAATGTGAGGATTTATCTGTTGAAAGCCATGTTGCATTTTTTACAAAGAATTTGGGGGAAAAGTCCTTGTACTTTATAAAATCAGAACATTAAAATACACAAACAAGTCAGATGATCTCACCCTATGGGTAAAGGAGTAAGTCTTGTGACTGAATTAGGAAAACTTGGGATAACCTATGATATTACCTTTTTCCTCTAAAAGAACAGTTGAAAATTCTATAGGAGCAGATCATGAAGTTTGGAACCAGATGGCTGGAGACTCAAGGAAGGCTTGGAACTGGGCTTCAAACTGGAAGAGTATTCTGTGCTGTTAAAATTTGAGATCATTTAAGGCCATTTGGCTACAGAGTGAGAAGTCCTGTGTTTGTATTTCACACTTGCATGTGAACTTGCTTGAACTGAGAACAAACTTGAACTGAGGGAGCCAAGAGTGAGTAGCAATGAGAGTGCTATTCTAGACATAGGTTGGAAAGCTTGCCCTCCTCATGCTTCCCTCTGAGGGATAGGTCCAAACTCACAGGCTCTGATCTCCAAAATTCCAGCATTTGGTCACACATGACCTCACTTCTTCGTCCACCTCTGGTCATAATCAATCTGGATCTAGGAATAGCCAGCCTACGGTTTATCTGGAATTAAAATCTATGTCCTGGCTCTAAAGGCAGGATATAATCACAAAGTTTAGAGTTTTGTATAGATTGAAGTTGTGCAGGAACAGAAACAAATATTAAGTGAAGGAAGCTAGTAGACAGAGGGGAACGGAGTTCATATAAGGAAAAAGGAAAGACACCATTAAAGAGACACGGGAAGTATCTGGTGGCTGGCTGGATGTTAACTAGAATGACTATGAAGATCACTTTGCAATACATACAAATATCGAGTCATTATGCTGTACACCTGAAATAATGCTATATATCAGTTATACCTCAATAAAAAACAAAAACAAAAAGCTGGTGGTGGTTCCTTTGAGGCTTTATTAAGCTTTCCCTGCATTCAATGCTAGTGTGTTCTCTCAATAAAGTCCTTTTTCTGGCATGATCTGGGTGGATAGGGTGACCCATCATCCCAGTTTTCATGGAACCTTCCTGGTCTTAGCAGAAAACATCTCAATTCCCAGTAAACTAGGACAGCTGGTCACCTTGTCAGAGTCTCTATTTCTTGCAACCAAAACAATCCTGACTAGAACAAATCTCACTTATAGAAGAAAGATAAAGGCAATAAATAGATTGATATAAATTAAAAGACAAGACTCGCAATGATATAGCTACAAATTTGTGAGTTTGAAAAAATTCTTAGAGAGTAATTCGTTATAAAACCCACAAAAGTTAGAGGAACACCACATTTTCCAGTTCACCTAATTTTAAATTATAGCTTTTTTCCACATGAAAAAATGAGGTTGGTAGTATAGTATTTTTAAGCTCTATTTTAATTTAATTGAATATGTTATTTATATAGTTTATATGTAATATATCTTAAACTACATTAGAGGTACTTTATTATATATTATACGTATCATATACTGTGTGTGTGCATGAGTGCTTTAAGTCAGGGCCTCTCCCACTTTATTCTGCATATGAATCACTTCATCTGAGATCTTTTTAAAATACAGATTCTGATTCAGTAGCTCCGGAGTGGGGCCTGAGATTCTGCATTTCTAACCAGCTCTCAGGAGATGCTTATGCTGTGAAGCTTTTCGTGAGATCATACTTGGTTTTCTAACTATCCTCATCTGCACTAAATTTAACCTCCATATCTGAGCTACCGCCAGGTTTGAAGAGTAGAGAAACAGGGTCAGCCAAGTTGGGTTGGGATATGGGACAAGTCAGCAAGAAGGAAGCTAAACAAGCTAGTCAATGCTCCAGTTACATACAGGACAGATATAAAGCAAAGGTTCTAGGACCCTAAGAGTCAGGACGGTCAAAGCCTAACACAGGCACACCTTGGAGATACTGTGGGTTTTGTTCCAGACCACCAGGATAAAGCAAACATTGCAATAAAGCGAGTCATGACTTTTTTAGTTTCCCAGTACCTATAAAAGTTATGCTTGGGCTTCCCTGGTGGCGCAGTGGTTGGGAGTCCGTCTGCCGATGCAGGGGACGCGGGTTCGTGCCCCGGTCTGGGAGGATCCCGCGTGCCGCGGAGTGGCTGGGCCCGTGGGCCATGGCCCCTGGGCCTGTGCGTCCGGAGCCTGTGCTCCTCAACGGGAGAGGCCACAGCAGTGATAGGCCCGTGTAACGCAAAAAAAAAAAAAAAAAAAAAGGTTATGCTTGCACTATACCGTAGTCTGTTAAGTGTGCCATAGCATTATGTCTAAAAATTATACACAGCTTAATTAACACTTTATTGTTAAAAAAGTGATGCTCGTCATCTGAGCCTTCATTGAATTGTAATCGTTTTGCTGCTGGACGGTCATGCCTCAGTGTTGATGGCTGCTGACTGATCGGGGTGGTGGTTTCTGAAAGCTGGGGTGGCTGTGGGAATTTCCTAAAATAAGGCAACAATGAAGTCTGCTGCATTGATTGACTCTTCCTGTAACAAACAATTTCTCTGTGGCATGTGATGCTGTTTGATAGCATTTTACCTGCAGTAGAACTCCTTTCAAAATTGGAGTCAATCCTCTCAAAAGCTGCCACTGCTTTATCACTAAGTTTATGTAATATTCTAAACCTTTTGTTGTCATTTCGATAATCACAGCAAAATTATAAAGGGCGAAGCCATCAAATTAAATAGTACCTGGTGCAACTGAGGTCCAGTAAGCAGATTGAATCAGAGTCCCTGGGGACAGGAATATGAGCTGAGATCCAGGATGTCTCAGAGTGTCCATGTACCAGGCTGTGTAGGTGAGCCTTGATATCCAAGGAATTACATATGAGGCATAGGAATCATGCACCACGGGGAGTGTAACAACATCTTAGGAGGCTAGGGGTCCTCGATTAGGACACAGGTACAGTTAGAGTAAGGGCAGGACTGGAGCCCAAGTCCAGGCAAATAAGTATGCCTGATGGGCAGAAACCAGGCACCATGCATGAACCAAACAGCAAGAACAATTCACTGATGTAAAACAAGAGAAATCATTAAATGCGGAAGAGCAGCTAATACAAGAAAAGGGCAAATCTAAAACAAGAAGCCAAGAGAAGTAAATCTCCTTGCTTTCTTCATTCCTCTCACAATCTACCCTCTAGACCACAACCCATGTTCCAGATTATAGCCAAAAGCAACATATATCATTGCTTCCTTGAGGAGATGGTGTTTAACTGGGAAAATGCGGCACTAAATATGTACCATCTGTATCAAGACACTCACAGCAGTATATGACCTTATCCTTCAAGGCAGTAATAAATGTAGAATATCAAGTTGCTTTATTTAATAATATTGTATATTTGTGTAGTACTTTTGAAGCTGAAAGTACTTTCACAAATATTATCTCATTTAATCTTCATAGCAACACCATAAAAATTATACAGCTGGCATACCCAAGTCATGAATAAGGAAACTAAACTATGGAGAGATTAATTTGCCAAAGACCAAGTAGCTTCTAAGTGGCTGCACTGAAGTTTCTGATTTCAGATCAGTGCTCCTCTAATTTGACAAAATGTAAAATATTTTGTTCAATTTCAGATTTCTTTGCACAGGAGTTCTTGTTTCTAAAACCGCAAGTGGGTGGGGCAGAGTCTGTAGCTAAAATATTTGGAGAATAGAATAGATGGTAAGGAAAATCAGAGCAGATATAAGAGGAAAACAAGTAGATTAGAATACACTTAATCAACATTACCATCGTGAGTATCTTTGGGTATCAAAGAATACAAATAATTCTCAGGCAATTAAAAGCAAAGCTAACTGATTTACAATAGAATGAATGAAGCTTGGGATATGAATGACAAAAAAATGTAGCACGTGACTTGTTCCAGAAGAGAGAAAAAAAGTCATTTCAAGACAGCTGGGGAAAGGGAGATAAGACTTATTAGCCCAAGTTTCAAGGGACAAGTGAGTGAAGCCCAAGTTTGAAGGGACAAGTGAGTGAATAAAGCTGACAGTAACCATCTTACCTGCAGTCAATAGGAACACATGACTCACTGCAAGAGGCTATTTTTCTCCTCAGGACCAGAACATAAGAACAGAGACAGCCCTCATGGGGCTGTCTCGTAGCACCATATTTTATCACCAGAAGAACTCCACTGGTGGAGGAGAGACAGAAGTTAAAATTGAACCAAAGAACTAGAAAACATTGAAAGGAACGTAGCAAAGTCTGGCTCTAACCTTGATTTTTAATATGGATCCTAGATATGTTAGCAAGTGAAGCAGTAACTACCAAGAAACATTTCTTTACAAATCCACACACTGAAGAACAGGAGACGTAGACCGGAGATTGCAAATGTGCTATCGTGTGCTGAAGATAGGCAGCAAACATATTCTGATGGCCTAAAATGTGTTTTACAAAGTCAGAAAATGTTGCCAATCCAGTAATTTCGTGTAAAAATGTAAGATAAATCTTCCCATAAAAAAATTAATTCAGGGCTTCCCTGGTGGCGCAGTGGTCGAGAGTCCGCCTGCCGATGCAGGGGACACGGGATCGTGCCCCGGTCCGGGAAGATCCCCCATGCCGCGGAGCGGCTGGGCCCGTGAGCCATGGCTGCTGAGCCTGCGCGTCCGGAGCCTGTGCTCTCCAACAGGAGAGGCCACAGCAGTGAGAGGCCCGCGAACCACAATAAATAAATAAATTCAGATCCGGCATTACCACAGGGCTACAATGAGCCAGACCGAATAGCCATCTTTTCTTAGGGCTCACCAGGCACCCCTCTGACCAGCGCTCCCTGACCTTTATAGAGATTTCAATCTGCTCCATGCCTCTCTCCTCCCCACCTTGGCAAGTATGCTTGTTCTAGGCTAGAATGACAGAAAGGAAGCTAGTGACCCAAGCTGTGAAGGCAAACCCTGTCTTTGATCTTGTATCCACTCAACATATATTAATTAAACAACTAGTGTATGCCAGGGACTCTGCCAGGTCCTAGAGAGACAGACTAGAATAAGTTGTAGTCCTTGCTCTCACGGGGTTTACAATCTAAAGGGAAGGACAGACATCATGTGAATAATGGTAAGCGTGGTTAATATTAAGTTGGAGAAACGGCAAGTGCTTGGGGACTGTGAATATGGTGATCCAACCTGGTGGGGCATCATGGGAGATTCCTGAAGAAATGTAAGCTGAGCCTCCAGGTCTCCCCAGGATTGTCTAAGTTTGGCCTTGGACATGATTTAGGGCTCACAGTTAATCACAGAGTATTTATAAAATGGTTCATGCTACTGGGATGCTGTATAGCAAGAAGAATGTCCTGAAGAATTGGAACAACTAATTCTCTCTCAAAGTGTTAGTGATTTAGTCCTACCTCAGTGATGCTGCAAAATAGTTGTACGACCCACCATTCTTTTACCCAAGAGCAAGGACTCTGTTGGGCAGAACAATAGCATTTATAAAATTAATATCTTTCCACTAAAAAGAATAAATTAAAAATTATTCTAATGGCTAAAACAGTTATCTAACAAGTTAGAAAGACAAAGAAAAATGTTTTGCTGTTGTAGGAATGACAAACATTCATGGGTAGCAACAATGGTATTGACTGAAACTAAATCTTGGAAAGAAACGCAGTCTGGAAAAGGAAGTCAATGTTATTTGATCTTTACTATCTCCATCAAAGGCTCTCGTAATTCAGTCTGACAGCATTTTCTGAGCAGCTTTGACCATTTCACAAGGCTGTAACTTACCTTAAGAAGAAAATGACAATTAACAAGGTGCATCACAAAAAGATAATTGTGAACTGAAAGAAATGAAACAAAACGATGAAATCCTAAGATTGAGTTTTATAAGTCAAAATTTCAGTTTACAAATGGACACTGCTTAATATTGGTTTTTGTTTGTTTTTGGTTCTTCAGAAAAGAGAGTAGTGTTTGAATGTATGGACACACATACAGACAAGCCAGGTGAAATATGCATGGCACATATTCTGTACCCAAACCTCTATAAATTGTTTTGCATGGTTTACTGTATAAGCACACACATAATAATGGTTAGATTAGGAGTTTAATTCCTGGCATAATCATTTACTCCAGTTTATAGAGACAAAGCTATTATTACCAACTAGGAGTCTTGCTTTGGTTGAGAGGAAAAATTTTGCTGAAAGTGGATTAGAACACACACTTTAAAATTTTAGACGAAGAAAAAATGAACGCCTAGAGATTTCTTGACCCAGAATGAGATATGGCTTCATAGTATTAAAGCAAGTATTGCTCACAGAAGAATCATTTAACTTATGGTGATTCTGACCAGCTGTTTCCCTTCTTCATCTACTGAGCGGCCTCACTGAAAGCTCAACACTCCTTTGAAAGGTTGTTTTATCCAAAAATTAATTTAAAATTTACAGTCATTCCATTATACATTGTGTTTATTTTAGTATAAAACGTAATGCTAGAATTCCTTGTAAAATGGGGTGCATGACTTAGCCCCATTTCCCTGTTTGGTAGTTCAGGGAAGCCCAGAGTCCTCTCCAGCAAATGATATATGTAAAGCACTTAGCATAGCGCCGAAGACTTCATTCAACAAATGTTAGCAGTTCACTAATTTAATAAAGTATGTAATTTTAATAAATTTGATTAGTGGTTCACTTCAAATGAAAGTACAATCAAAACTGATTTCTTTTTTTTTTTTTCTGTTTCGGTACTTCATCTCTATGAATATTTAGCAAGGATTTCTACTCATGTTTATAGAATGGTAAAAAGGATACTATAAGTTTTAACAAAGAGACATCTACTTTAGTTACTGTTTGTTACAACACGTCCAGTATAATTCATTGGGACAAATTTCAATTATACTAGAAAGCCAAAGCATAAACCAGTTTAGAGACACTTGCAAGTGACACTTGATCTTTATTTCAACCAGTTACAGTTTAAATAATTCATTTTATTTTCTCATGTTGACCAAAGGGTCAGAACCACCAGTTATGCAAGAGGTGAGCTGTAGTTTAAATGAAACATTCATACAAAAATTCAAATAAATCTAATAAAGTTGTCCCTTGGTGTCCATGGAGGATTGGTTCCAGGAGCCCCGAAAATACCAAACTCTATGCTCAGATCCCTTATATGATATGGCACAGTATTTGCACATAACCTACACACATCCTCCTGTATACTTCACATCATCTCTAGATTACTTATATTACTCAACAGAACGTAAATGCTATGTAAATAGTTGCCAGCATGTGGCAAATTCAAGTTTTGCTTTTTGGAAATTTCTGGAATTTTTTTTCCCAAATATTTTCGATCTGTGGTTGATTGAATCCACAGATGTGGAAGCCACCCATAAGGAGGGCCAACTATATTTATAATTTTCTATTACCTTGACTTCAGTAGGTTTTTTTTTTTTTTTTTTTTTTTTTATGCGTTACGCAGGCCTCTCACTGTTGTGGCCTCTCCCGTTGCGGAGGACAGGCTCCGGACGCGCAGGCTCAGCGGCCATGGCTCACGGGCCCAGCCGCTCCGCGGCACGTGGGATCCTCCCAGACCGGGGCACGAACCCGCGTCCCCTGCATCGGCAGGCGGACTCTCAACCACTGCGCCACCAGGGAAGCCCCTTCAGTAGGTTTTTATTGTCTGTTTATCTGTCTCTCAATTATCGATCTAGCTAGCTTCTTCCTAGGATTAAGTTGGCCATGCTTCTCATATCTATCCAAGAAAGTGTGGAAAGGTATATAGAACAGTATCTTTCATTCTGGGCCATCTCGCAAGAGAAACTTGATTCTTCAGTGAAATACAGGAAGGATCTGCTTAAAGAAGCATAATGATGTCTCACAAGCTGCAATAGCAACATTTAGTAGGGGAAGGGAAGAATTTACTTTTCAGTTGAAACTCTGTGGAGAATTTTTAGGTAGAAAAGGGAGGGTATAATTATGTGGTTTGGAATTTGGCCAGGGCACTGGAATTCATACCTCTTCACTTTCAAGATGTGTCACAGACCCTTTAATTACCCGAAGTGGATCTGGACCTCTGTTTTCTGTCTATCCCATCAAAAAGACAACACACTTTGTTACACATTTACCCAGTGTATCTTTGAATTTTAAATTTTACTGAGCAACACGCAGAAATAATCTTAATCTCTCCTATTGGAATATTTTGGGGTTTTTTGGGAAATCCTGACTTACACGGATGGCAAAGTAGAAGCCATCCTTTCATAAGAGGATAACCACAGGTGTCCATGGGGTTCTTAGGCAAAAGCCTGAGGCTACTACCTACTAGGAATCAGACTCCTTGGCTTAACATTGACCTTGGCTACTTACTACCTGTAAAATCTTGTATGTATTAGTTAACCTTTAGTTGAGCTTCAGTTTCCAAATCTATAAAGCAACCAATATTCTTTTTTTATATATATATATATAAGTAAGATAGTGTTCAAAAGTTCTTAACCTTATACTTGGAAATAGCAAACAGTAAGTAATAACAAATGTTAAGTATTATGATTATTATTTCCATGGCCTTCTCTATGTCTTATATGCAGCACATAGTAAGCTATGCCTTGTGGAGAAGTGGTAAAGGCCCAGCTAAGAAATATAAATTACAGTCCGACTGTGAAGAGCTTTGAACATCAGGCTAAGAGGTTTAGATTATTATCCTTCAGGCAAAGGGAACCTTTGAAGGGTTCTAATCAGGGAAATGACAGGATGACATTTGTGTCTTAGAAATGGGGCTCTGGTTGCAGGGTGGAGGAGGAATTTGGGCTGGAAACAGTCTCAAACACATTGCAAACTCATCTGTGTCTTCAAAGAGAGAATGAACCTAATTTAATCTCAGTTATTGAATTGCCCTGCAATGCTTTGATGCCTTCATTGTCTTTTGAGAAACATAATAGATTATTTCATCTTCATATAAAATGACCCCCAACTTCTATCCACTTTTTTCTGCATCCCTTCCCCCAGGCCAGGCTGCTTTAGCTGCCTGCTTCCACATTTCAACATGCTTATTTGTTATACTGTTTCCACTTCCTATTTGTTACTTCTAAACTGTTAATGAGGATTCAAATAGCCAAACTTGTTAGGACTGTGGCTAAAACAATATTCGCATGGCTAATAGAAATACAGTTTCAATATAGACGTATTTCTACTTACCAAAATTCAGTTTATACATTTTTATAGAGATAAAACAAAACAAGCTACAGATGAGGACAAAAGTGTTCCAACTCTGGCCATCAGCAATAATGTACAAATAGTGATCTGTAATACTCTCTGTAATAGTGATCTGTAATACTCTCACAGGGATGTGGGGAAAGTGGAATAATGCTGCTCCCATTTCCATAAATTGCTGCCCTGCTGTGAAAAAGAGAATCAGGGATCAAGTCTTTGTCTTGCCTCTGAATCACATTTTTCTCCACTGTAAACCATTTCCTTTCTAGCAATGGCTCTTTGTACCTACATGCAGTATAGAAAGAGACAAAAAATTTTTTCATACCCATCATTTGTTTATGGCAAAACACCATTGATTTCCTGGAAATAAGCATGATACTATGTTGGAGGTCAGCACTGAAGCATTATCACATGAAAATATTAAAAATACCAGGTCATTGATTTAGCTGGCCTAATGTGAACTGTGTGGATTAGAGGGCAAGGAGTCAACCCTAATAGTGCTAGTAACAGAGAAAATGGAATAGAAATGGAAGTTGTCAAGCCTGAGACAAGGCTCAGATACTGATAGCCAAGGTGTAACTCCAGGGCTGAGATGTCAAGTCCAGATGTTGGCTTAAGGCCGTGGAACAGGAACCAAAAGACAAGAAAAGAAGAGACAAATGAAAATATCCAATGTGGCCAGAGATAAGGAAAGAGGACAGACAGGAAACAGAGGACACAAAAACTAGTGGCCCAAAGTTCAAAGGAACAGTAGAAACCTACAGGAGTAAAAAGAAGAAGGAAAACACACAGAAAACAAATCTGGGGTGCCAGGGCCTAGCTCCCAATAAGTAAGGCCCGTTTCTGTCTCATTCCTGTAATCTAAGCTTTACTGCTGTGGCAGGAACCAATGAGATTGTGACCCTCCTGGACAGTCTCTATCAGTGCCGCCAGTACATTTCACTGCAGAAGTCAAGAGTGGCCTGTAGCAACTACGGAAAACAGTATGGAGGTTACTCAAAAAACTAAAAATAGAGCTGCAATATGATCCAGCAATCCCACTCCTGGCCATATATCCAGACAAACCTAAAATTCAAAAAGATACATGCATCCCAATGTTCATTGCAGCACTATTCACAATAGCCAAGACATGGAAAATCTAAATGTTCATCAACAGATGAATGGATAAAGATGATGTGGTGTGTGTGTGTGTGTGTGTGTGTGTGTATGTGTGTGTATATATGTATATATATATATATATATATATATATATATAATGAAATATTACTCAGCCATAAAAAAAGAATGACATAATGCCATTTGCAGCAACATGGATGGACCTAAAGATCATCATACTAAGTGAAGTAAGTCAGACAGAGGGATACAAATATCATATGACATCACTTATATGTGGAATCTAAAATATGACACAAATGAACTTATCCACGAAACAGAAACATATTCACACACATAGAGAACAGACTTGTGGTTACCAAGTGGGAAAGGGGGTGGGGAAGGGATGGATTGGGAGTTTGGGATTAGCAGGTGCAAACTATTGACTTGGGAGAGATGCTAAAAGTCTGCCAAAGAAAGATGAAAATTACACTTCTTCACAATTTCTCCAATTCTAGAACTGTTAACTGGCTTATTACATCCCCCATTTTTAATTCTCTAATAAAAGAGTACACTCCCAAGACCCATAGATTTTCTCAAAAGACACCTTAAAAGTCTCAGTGATGAATGGAAGTGCCATCAGTAATAACAGTGGTGCTCTGTTCTCTGAAGCCTATGCTTGGAAATAGACATTTGATGTTTTCAACAATCTTGTTTAGTTTCTCACAAGTCATGCATCAATAATGAATTAATAGAGCTTCAAAATAACTCCCGAATCTGTTACCATTAAAAACAGTTGCCTGTCTTGAATAAATGTCTAATATTGAAAGGAAATGGCTTCACTTTCAAATATGAGACAGCTGTAAAAAATTATATGTATATACACATTTATGTACAGTACAGACTCTTCAAAAGAATTCTCAATGGAGAAGAAATATCAATCTATTCTTCAAAGATATCACACAATAGTTTGGCATCTCTATATATACAAATATATAATAATTCATCCACATAATTTATCTGATCATTTGTATTTTGAGAGTCTATTATATTCAATATAACCAGTATATCTAGTTATAGAAACATGTTCCTATATATAAGAACGAAAGATGAATAACGGTACCTAGTTCTTCCATTTGAAACAATTTCAGTGCAGTTTAATGGAACTAATACCTAATATTTCAAAAAAGGAATTATCCTGCTGGCAAAATCATCCTATACATAACCAACTTCACCCCCTCCCTCCCTCCCTCTCTCCCTCCCACCCTCCCTTCCTCTCCTCTCCTCTCCTTGCCTCTCTCTCTCTCTTTCTCTCTCTTTTTCCTTTCTCCACTAGAAATGTTATTATCCAGCACAGAAACCATGGAGAACAAACAGCTACAAATAATGACAACTAGTTCTTGGATGCCTGATATGGTGCAAGGTGCTGTGTTAGGTGCAGATACAACTATGTCCTAGACAGTGTCCTAGACACTGACCCCACTGTCATTGTTCACAGGCTAGTGTGGATCCAGACAGGGAGAGAGGACATTTCAATACAGCATGCGGAGGCCCAAGAGACATGATGTGTTACCGGGAAACATAGGACAGTCACAGAATCTGTGCTTGGGGGTGACAAAGCTTTCTCGAGGAAGTGGTATCTTAGTGGAGATCTGTGAATAAACAGGAGTCACTGCTTTGTTTTGGAATGAGGGAGGGTGAAAGGGAAAAAATGTATTCTAAGCAGACTAAATATTCATAAAAACTCAGAAGCAAGAAAGAGCCTAAAGAATATTAAAGACTCGCAGAGTTGGGGGTTTGCAGGTGGGAGGTGTGGTCAGTGGGTACCGGAATGTGGCTCAGTGGTAAGGGATAAGGTGGAGAGGTTTCCTAATAAATGTTTTGGAGTTTGGACTTTAAGAAAAGTAAACAGAAATGCTCATGAGTACAAATATTCAATCATGTCCAGATTACCTAAATATCTAGAATGCTTCCTAACCTCTGCTTTTAAGCACATCCTTGTGAAAATCAAGACTAGCTCAGCAGCAGGGACCTAAGGAAGCATCTAGTTCATAGATGAAGAGCTATATCAGCCACAGATTATTATTTGTTTTTTCTTACCAATGGCTAAAATAAGGTTACAGTACTCAAATGTAGACTCAGCAGATTTGAGAAATAGTTTGGAATCGTCATGTAAGCTGTTTTAACCCTGAATTACATAATATTTGAAATTACATGAATCTTCCCCAGGCAGGGGTTCTGGAAACCCTTAAGACCTCTGTGCACACTGCAGAGATTGCTGCCAAAGGAAACCCCCTGAATAGGGAGAGGCAGACCATGAGGAACAGGAAATGAAGAGCCCTGGAGGGAGGCGTGCAAGTCTGCACAGACACATCTGCCCAGATCCTATGAGTATCTGGGATGATGCAAAGATTAAATAATAAGTTGGGTTTTTTTTTTTTGTTTCTATGTCCTTTTGATTAAATTTCCACTGGAAAGTTTTTTTGAGCACTATCTAATGTAGTGACACTTGAATATCCCCAGATGAAGGGAGAATCATCCCCGTTGCTCTGTGGATATTACTGTTTAGATCAATTGTTCTTTGTCTATTTTGAGTGCATGGAACATTTTGAGAAATCATTGAATCTTGACCTTTGACCTCTAAATATGCAATCTATATAAATGTAATCGCACACAAAATTCTACCTAGAATTTCAGAAGGCTCACAGATTACCATGGTCTATCCATGGACCCAGATAAATACTGTAATAATGGTAACATTGACCGAATTTGTATTATATGCCAAGCACTCAGCTGAACACTTTATATGCCTTATCTCATTCAATCCTCACAATAATTATCTGATACAGTTACTAGTATCCCCATCTTAAAGATAAGCAAACTGAGGCTTAGAGGGGTTAAATAATATGCCCAAAGTTGCTCACATAGAATGATAGAGCCATGATTAAAGCCTAGTTAGGCTGTCTCCAGAGTCCAAGCTCTTAATCACTGCCCAGATCCCTGATCACATTTGCAGTCTAATGATACAGAATGACATGGAAATAAGACCATACTCAGATCCAAGAGACACATTTCTCATTCTGGTTGGGTTCTTCAAAATCAAAACAAGATAAAATAAAAGCTTTAAAATCATTTTAAGGAATCAGAAAATTCATAGAAGGAAAATGATATCAAAATCATCCATAATTGGTGACCCAGGGATATGCATTAACATCGCGAAGTTTATTGAATAACTTCTATGTGCAGAAAATGAGACTTAAGGTTTCACAAGCATCATCTCACTTGATCCCCATGGTATTAACCTAGGGAAGTATCTAACTTTTATCCCTACTTTATAGAATAGGACACAGGCTTAGGGTGAACAGGTAACTGATTCAAAATTATATAGTCAATGATTATGTGGTAAATTCAGAAAATTATAATTCAGTTTATTTCACTGCAGATTCATGGTCTTAATCAATTTGCCATATTGACTCATCTCACGTTATACTTTTCCAAATATTTATTTCTAGGCATAAATATCTACACGTCAATGTGTATTTTAAAAATAGATCATACTGAACACATACTTTTATAACAATATATTGAAAATTCCTATATCAATATATACATTAGTCACAAGTATATTTCTAAGGAAATGCTATTTAATGACTGTGTAGTATTCCAGTGAATGGATTATCTTGATTTGTGGACTACCTTAATTTTAAATATTCATATTGGTTTCAATTTTTCACCAATCCCTTACTTCTATATAAAATTCTTATTCTATTCCTTCATCTTAATAGCATTGTTCTACCCATCATAGGGTTAGTATGAGGACTGAATCAAATAATAGTTAAGAGTAAGTCCAATAAGGGAAAGCAATGTATTATCATTTCTCCTTTGAGGAAAGAAATATGTCTAAGCAGTAGGAAAATGAAATGGTCACTTTGTGCACACAAATGAAATCATGACCTTGTGAAAATTCCCTACTGTTCTACTTTATCAACTGTGAGCTTTATGCTTTACTATCCAAGATAAAGATATGTAAGAAATTATCATTTTATTTGAGAATAAGACAGATCACCAAGAACACTGGCTGACTATATAGTTGGTTTACAAAAAAAAACACACACAAAAAAACGGATAACCACAGATTGGGAAATTTTAACTACCATCCATGCAGTCTCAGAGCTGCCTGGGGTGGGAGGGAGGGAGGGAGAATAAGAGAGAGGAGATATCACTTTATTGTACAGATACCAATGTAATCAGTAAATGGTTCTCCGAATATTTTGTTTAGACTTATATCTTAGTAGTAATATGAACTGCATGACCAAAACTGAACTTGTACTTGTCATCTGATTACACACTTTGGACTTCTTTAAAAATTGGACCCAAACATATAAATTACTAATCAACATGGAGGTACGATTGGGGATTCTCATTAGTAGACTCAGAGGGTTATGATGACATTTGTCTATAGAGAAACTGGCAGGTCAGCCTCATCCCTACTTGAACTAGTATGTTATTGGTGTGCTTGATCTTAGAGAGAAAAGCACAGGGAAAACCCAGGGCATCTCTCTCCTTTCTCCTGGTTACCACTCCCTGCCTGTCAAATCCTTCTCTCAGACTCTACTACTCTCAATGACATCTCCAATTTCACTGCTTTGCAAAGTGAAGTGTGCATAGAAGTTGCCCCTCAAATACTGATTCAAACTTAGAATCATAGATTTTATATCTGGAAGGGTCATCTAGCCATGACTGGGTTTGGCTGTCTCTCTGGTTATGTAAAGTGTTATAGATTATTTCCATTTTACAGCTAGACACATGGAGACTTGAAGGATTAAATGACTTGTCGAGTCCCCCAGGTAGGAGACCAGAAATCAAGTTTTCTGATTCCTTGGGCAATAAAAATGATATCGAAATTGATGAAGGTTTGAAAAATATATTTCAAAGCAAAGAATAAAAATGTTTGGCTGAGTATTTTTTTCCTACATAATTCTGCTTTGAGTATATTTTAAATGAGGACAACACTGGTGTTACGTCATTACATTCGTGGGAAAATAAGTTCTGCTACCTAAGTCAACAGTGTTTTCCAGATTTGTAAATTAACAAACCTGATGAGATGTGTCTGTTTTCAGATGTAGATGACAGAAGGAAGAATGAATCACAGGGTAGTTTATAAGTGCATGTAAGGGTCCCTGAAACAAAATGGAAGCAATGGAAAAGCAGGAGGCCAGGTGCCAAGAACAGGAGAAAGGGGCTGAGCTGTTCACATGAAAGTGAATCAATCATCAGCCTGGGGCTGCCAGGTTAAGGGAGAAAAAAAGAAGATAATCCAAGGAGTAAGAAAGAAGAAAAATGAAATATGAGAAAGGTCACAGAAAAAGAAAAAGAAGAAAAAATATATATAGAGAGAGATCACAGCAACAAACAAAATGCAGAAGGGGAAATGGTATCAATTTTTAAAGTTCACATAAGAAACATGTGAGACCTTTAATCAGACCCTCTCCCTTTTCCTGCACAGCAATGTTGCCGTTTGGTTGGGCCGCTCACTGATTGATTACATAGGCCACCTCCTCTGCAACTTTTAAAAAATTATCTCTGGTTTGAATATCTTTTGGAAACTTTAAGTAAATGAAAACATTGTTTTCCCTCCTTTTGAGTAACTTCTCCCACAACCTTAAAATTTAAAGATTTTTTCAAAACTCTTTTTAATTGCTAATAAATAGCCTATATGATCTGTAAGTATTTTACAGCCATGAAATTTATTCAACAGAGATTGTCGACTGCATAGTGTTGGCCAGGCCCTGTTTTAGGTGCTGTGTTCTCATCTGCTTTCAGTCAAATGGTTGTAAACACCTCTACATAAACTATCAAGGAGGGACTTCCCTGGAGGTCCAGTGGTTAAGACTTCACCTTCCAATACAGGGGGTGCGGGCTCGATCCCTGGTTGGGGAGCTAAGATCCCACACGCTTTGCGGCCAAAAAACCAAAACAGAAGCAATATTGTAACAAATTCAATAAAGACTTTAAAAATGGTCCACATCAAAAAAAAAAATCTTAAAAAAAAAAAAACTATCAAGGGGCATTCACTTTCTCAGAAACATGTAAATATACTCTACTTTACAATAGATTTAGATCTACAGAAATGTTAAAAAGACAATGCCTGAAAAAAAAAAAAAAAAAAGACAATGCCCGTATATCCTTCACTAAGTTTCCCCTGTTGTTATCATCTTTTTTTTTTTTAACATCTTAATTGGAGTATAATTGCTTTACAATTGTGTGTTAGTTTCTGCTGTATAACAAAGTGAATCACCTGTATGTATACATATATCCCCATATCTCCTCCCTCTTGCATCTCCCTCCCACCCTCCCTATCCTACCCCTCTAGGTGGTCACAAAGCACCAAGCTGATCTCCCTGTGCTATGCAGCTGCTTCCCACTAGCTATCTATTTTACATTTGGTAGTGTATTTATGTCCATGCCACTCTCTCACTTCGTCCCAGCTTACCCTTCCCCCTCCCTGTGTCCTCAAGTCCATTCTCTACGTCTGTGTCTTTATTCCTGTCCTGTCCCTAGGTTCTTCAGAACCATTTTTTTTTTTTTTTTTTTTTTAGATTCCATATATATGTGTTAACATACGGTATTTGTTTTTCTCTTTCTGACTTACTTCACTCTGTATGACAGACTCTAGGTCTATCCACCTCACTACAGATAACTCAATTTCGCTTCCTTGTATGGCTGAATAATATTCCATTGTATATATGTGCCACATCTTCTTTATCCATTCATCTGTCGATGGACACTTAGGTTGCTTCCATGTCCTGGTTATTGTAAATAGAGCTGCAATGAACATTGTGTTACATGACTCTTTTTGAATTATGGTTTTCCCAGGGTATATGCCCAGTAGTGGGATTTCTGGGTCATATAGTAGTTCTATTTTTAGTTTTTTAAGGAACCTCCATACTGTTCTTCATAGTGGCTGTACCAATTTACATTCCCACCAACAGTGCAAGAGGGTTCCCTTTTCTCCACACCCTCTCCAGCATTTATTGTTTATAGATTTTTTGATGATGGCCATTCTGACCAGTGTGAGATGATCCCATTGTAGTTTTGATTTGCAATTCCCTAATGATTAATGATGTTGAGCATTCTTTCATGTGTTAGTTGGCAATCTGTATATCTTCTTTGGAGAAATGTCTATTTAGGTCTTCTGCCCATTTTTGGATTGGGTTGTTTGTTTTTTTGACATTGAGCTGCATGAGCTGCTTGTAAATTTTGGAGATTAATTCTTTGTCAGTTGCTTCATTTGCAAATATTTTCCACATTCTGAGGGTTGTCTTTTCATCTTGTTTATGGCTTCCTTTGCTATGCAAAAGCTTTTAAGTTTCATCAAGTCCCATTTGTTTATTTTTGTTTGTTTGTTTCCATTTCTCTAAGAGGTGGGTCAAAAAGGATCTTGCTGTGATTTACGACATAGAGTGTTCTGAATATGTTTTCCTCTAAGAGTTTGATAGAGTCTGGCCTTACATTTAAGTCTTTAATCCATTTTGAGTTTATTTTTGTGTATGGTGTTAGGGAGTATTCCTATTTCATTCTTTTACATGTAGCTGTCCAGTTTTCCCAGCACCACTTATTGAAGAGGCTGTCTTTTCTCCATTGTATATTGTTGCCTCCTTTATCAAAGATAAGGTGACCATATGTGTGTGGGTTTATCTCTGGGCTTTGTATCCTGTTCCATTGATCTATATTTCTGTTTTTGTGCCAGTACCATACTGTCTTGGTTACTGTAGCTTTGTAGTGTAGTCTGAAGTCAGGGAGCCTGATTCCTCCAGCTCTGTTTTTCTTTCTCAAGATTGCTTTGGCTATTTGGGGTCTTTTGTGTTTCCATACAAATTGTGAAAGTTTTTGTTCTTGTTCTGTGAAAAATGCCATTGGTAGTTTGATAGGGATTGCACTGAAGCTGTAGATTGCTTTGGGTAGTATAGTGATTTTCACAATGTTGATTCTTCCAATCCAAGAACATGGTATATCTCTCCATCTATTTGAATCATCTTTCATTTCTTTCTTCAGTGTCTTATAATTTTCTGCATACAGGTCTTTTGTCTCCTTAGGTAGGTTTATTCCTAGATATTTTATTCTTTTTGTTGCAGTGGTAAATGGGAGTGTTTTCTTAATTTCACTTTCAGATTTTTCATCATTAGTGTATAGGAATGCAAGAGATTTCTGTGCATTAAATTTGTATCCTGCTACTTTACCAAATTCATTGATTAGCTCTAGTAGTTTTCTGGTAGCATCTTTAGGATTCTCTATGTATAGTATCATGTCATCTGCAAACAGTGACATATTTACATCTCCTTCTCCAATTTGGATTCCTTTTATTTGTTTTTCTTCTCTGATTGCCGTGGCTAAAACTTCCAAAACTATGTTGAATAATAGTGGTGAGAGTGGGCAACCTTGTCTTGTTCCTGATATTAGTGGAAATGGTTTCAGTTTTTCACCATTGTGGACGATGTTGGCTGTGGGTTTGTCATATATGGCCTTTATTATGTTGAGGAAAGTTCCCTGTATGCCTACTTTCTGGAGGGTTTTTTTCATAAATGGGTGTTGAATTTTGTCAAAAGCTTTCTCTGCATCTATTGAGATGATCATATGGTTTTTCTCCTTCAGTTTGTTAATATGGTATATCACATTGATTGATTTGTATATACTGAAGAATCCTTGCATTCCTGAGATAAACCCCACTTGATCATGGTGTATGACCCTTTAACGTGCTGTTGGATTCTGTTTGCTAGTAGTTTATTTAGGACTTTTGCATCTATGTTCATCAGTGATATTGGCCAGCAGTCTTCTTTCTTTGTGACATCTTTGTCTGGTTTTGGTATCAGGGTGATGGTGGCCCCGTAGAATGATCTAGGGAGTGTTCCTCCCTCTGCTATATTTTGGAAGAGTTTGAGAAGGATAGGTGTTAGCTCTTCTGTAAATGTTTGATAGAAATCGCCTGTGAAGCCATCTGGTCCTGGGCTTTTGTTTGTTGGAAGATTTTTAATCACAGTTTCAATTTCAGTGCTTGTGATTGGTCCGTTCATATTTTCTATTTCTTCCTGGTTCAGTCTTAGAAGATTGTGCATTTCTAAGAATTTGTCCATTTCTTACAGGTTGTCCATTATATTGGCTTATAGTTGCTTGTAGTAATCTCTCATGATCCTTTGTATTTCTGCAGTGTCAGTTGTTACTTCTCCTTTTTCATTTCTAATTCTATTGATTTGAGTCTTCTCCCTTTTTTTCTTGATGAGTCTGGCTAATGGTTTATCTATTTTGTTTATCTTCTCAAAGAACCAGCTTTTAGTTTTATTGATCTTTGCTATCACTTCCTTCATTTCTTTTTCATTTATTTCTGATGTGATCTTTAGGATTTCTTTCCTTTGCTAACTTTGGGGTTTTTTTGTTCTTCTTTCTCTGATTGCTTTAGGTGTAAGGTTAGGTTGTTTATTTGAGATGTTTCTTTTTTCTTGAGGTAGGATTGTATTGCTATATACTTCCCTCTTAGAACTGCTTTTGCTGCATCCATAAGTTTTGGGTCGTCGTGTTTTCACTGTCATTTGTTTCTAGGTATTTTTTTATTTCCTCTTTGATTTCTCCAGTGATCTCTTGGTTATTAAGCAGTGTATTGTTTAGTCTCCACGTGCTTGCATTTCTTACAGATGTTTTCCTGTAATTGATATCTAGTCTCATAGCATTGTGGTCAGAAAAGATACTTGATATGATTTCAATTTTCTTAAATTTACCAAGGCTTGATTTGTGACCCAAGATATGATCTATCCTGGAGAATGTTCCATGAGCACTTGAGAAGAAGGTGTATTCTGTTGTTTTGGGATGGAATGTCCTGTAAATATCAATTAAGTCCATCTTGTTTAATGTATCACTTAATGGTTGCGTTTCCTTATTTGTTTTCATTTTGGATGATCTGTCCATTGGTGAAAGTGGGGTGTTAAAGTCCCCTATTATGATTGTGTTACTGTCGATTTCCCCTTTTATGGCTGTTAGTATTTGCCTTATGTATTGAGGTGCTCCTATGCTGGGTGCATAAATGTTTACAGTTGTTATATCTTCTTCTTGGATCGATCCCTTGATCATTATGTAGTGTCCTTGTCTCTTGTAATAGTCTTTATTTTAAAGTCTATTTTGTCTGTTATGAGAATTGCTATTCCAGCTTTCTTTTGATTTCCATTTGCCTGGAATCTCTTTTTCCATCTCCTCATTTTCAGTCTGTATGTATCTGTAGGTCTGAAGTGGGTCTCTTGTAGACAGCATATATCTGGATCTTGTTTTTATATCCATTCAGCCAGTCTATGTCTTTTGGTTGGAGCATTTACTCCATTTACATGTAAGGTAATTATCGATATGTAAGTTCCTATTACCATTTTCTTAATTGTTTTGGGTTTGTTATTGTAGGTCTTTTCCTACTCTTGTGTTTCCTGCCTAGAGAATTTCTGTTAGCATTTGTTGTAAAGCTGGTTTGGTGGTGCTGAATTCTGTTAGCTTTTGCTTTTCTATAAAGGTTTTAATTTCTCCATTGAATCTGAATGAAATCCTTGCTGGGTAGAGTAATCTTGGTTTTAGGTGTTTCCCTTCCATCACTTTAAATATGTCCTGCCGCATCCTCCTGGTTTGCAGAGTTTCTGCTGAAAGATCAGCTGTTATCCTTATGGGCATTCCCTTGTATGTTATTTGTTGCTTTTTCCTTGCTGCTTGTAATATTTGTATTTACTTTTTGATAGTTTGATTAATATGTGTCTTGGCGTGTTTCTTCTTGGAATTATCCTGTATGGGACTCTCTGCACTTCCTGGACTTGACTGCTTATTTCCTTTCCCTCATTAGGGAAGTTTACAACTATAATCTCTTCAAATACTTTCTCAGTCCCTTTTTTTTCTCTTCTTCTTCTGGGACCCCTATAATTCGAATATTGGTGGGTTTAATATTGTCCCAGAAGTCTCTGAGACCATCTACAATTCTTTTCATTCTTTTTTCTTTATTCTGCTCTGTAGTAGTTATTTCCACTATTTTATCTTTCAGGTCACTTATCCGTTTTTCTGCCTCAGTTATTCTTCTATTGATTCCTTCTAGAGAATTTTAAATTTCATTTATTGTTTTGTTCATCATTGTTTGTTTTCTCTTTAGTTCTTCTAGGTCCTTGTTAAACTTTTCTTGTATTATCTCTCTTCTATTTCCAAGATTTTGGATCCTTTTTAGTATCATTACTCTGAATTCTTTTTCAGGTAGACTGCCTATTTCGTCTTCATTTGTTTGGTCTGCTGGGTTTTTACCTTGCTGCTTCATTTGCTGTGTATTTCTCTTTCATCTCATTTTGCTTAACTTACTGTGTTTGAGGTCTCCTTTTCACAGGCTGCTGGTTTGTAGTTCCTGTTGTTTTTGGTGTCTGCCCCCAGTGGGTAAGGTTGATTCAGTGGGTTATGTAGGCTTCCTGGTGGAGGGGACCGGTGCCTGTCTTCTGGTGGATGAGTCTCGATCTTGTCTTTCTGGTGGGCAGGATCACGTCCGGTGTTGTGTTTTGGGGTATCTGTGAACTTATTATGGTTTTAGGCAGCATCTCTGCTAATGGGTGGGGTTGTTTTCCTGTCTTGCTAGTTGTTTGGCATAGGGTGTCCAGCACTGTAACTTGCTGATCATTGAGTGGAGCTGTGTCTCAGCACTGAGATGGAGATCTCATGGAGAGCTTTCACTGTTCGATATTATGTGGGGTTAGGAGGTCTCTGGTGGAGCAATGTCCTGAACTCGGCTGTCATATGTTAGAAGCTCAGGCTTGACACCCGGCTGGAGTACCAAGACCCTGTCAGCCACACAGCCACGTACGTGGGGATTTTCTTGCTTTTGGTAAGTCTGAGGTCTTCTGCCAGCGTTCAGTAGGTGTTCTGTAGGAGTTGTTCCACATGTAGATGTAGTTTTGATGTATTTGTGGGGAGGAAGGTGATCTCCACTTCTTATTCCTCTGCCATCTTGAAGGTCTCCATTGTTATCATCTTACATTACTGTGGCACATTTATTACAATTAAGGACCCAATATTCATATATTACTATTAACTAAATTCCACACTTGATTTGATTTCACTTGTTTTTCCCTAATGTCCTTTTGACTATTTTAGGATCTCATCCAGGATACGTTACATTTAGTCCTCATGTCTCCTCAGGCTCCTCTTGGCTTGTGACAGTTGCTCAGACTTTCCTTGTTTTTAATGACCTTGACATTTTTGAGCAGTACTGGGTAGGTGTTTTGTAGAATGTTCAAGGTTTGTTTGTCTGTTGTTTTGTCATAGTTAGACTGTGGTTATAGGTTTTGAGAAGAATATCATGGAAGTTAAATACCCTTCTCATAACATTTTATCAGAGAATGTATGACATCAAAGTGCCATATCAGTGCTGATGATAACCTTGATCACTTGGTTAAGGCAGCGTTTGCCAGGTTTCTCCATTGCAAAGTTATTATTTTCCCCTTTCTATATTCTATTCAATTAGCGAGTCATTAAAGGCAGCCAACACTTGAGGGTAGGGTGGGAGTGGAGATGGAAGAAAATTAAACTCCATCTCCTGGAGGAGGGAATATCTACATATATTTTCCTGGAATCCTTCTGTAAGAAAAATGTATCTTTTCTGCCCCATTTATTTATTTAAATAGATTATATATATGCTAGTCTATATACTTTGGATGGGTTATCTAATGCCATGTCTTTTGTTGCTCTCATTGTTATAGTTTTGTCCACTGGGAGCCCTTCCAAGTTGGCTTCTGTGTTCTTTGAAACGTCCTTAATTTTCATTGTTTGAGTACTTCCTTACTTTCTGGTACCACAAGATACTCTGGGCTCATCTTGTTTATTTCCTATCCCAGCCCCAGAACCAATTTTCTAATGAGTCCTGGTTCTTTTTATTGGAGAATGGTATTAGAAACCAGAAAAAGAGAAACATTCTTCATTATAACACTGTAAAGATTGTGCTTTTGTCTTTGGAGGATTTTTTTTCCTCAGGAAAGAAAAGCTTTTTCTAATCCCAAATGCTTTTAAGACAGCTAACGGACTGGATTCTTTTTGAACAGTGGACAGAGTGCTAATGTGTGCTTGATCAGACAGTAAACGGGAATAATATTTAGTATTTGAATAATTTAAAAAGGTTAATGGGAAAATCATTGTGAAAATATTCTTTTCCACAAGCAACCCTTGAAAACTCTAACCACAGAGGGACCTTCCAAACGACTACAATCTCTACCATCATTCAGGCTTGCAGTTACTGAATGGAATAAAGAATAAAGTAAATGTGGAAAATAGACATCTAATATACAGTTTTCATTTATAAACCCATATTTCTTAGATGAATACATATTTTAATTATTGAAGTAATAAATACAGCTCCCACTTACTGCAGACTATTCACTAGCTAGCTGCTTTACACACATATTCTCATACGTGCACTAGAAGTAGGATTTGAGATGCAATATATTTATGAGCCCAGAGCCAAAATCACGTGCAGAAAACAAAACAAACAACAAAAGAATCTCCTCACTTCTGTCTCATCCTAAACAACCAAAGGCAAAAGGTAGATATTAGGTTTTAATCTTCTTAAAGAAGTAAATTAAGAAAAAATATAAGCAAGTGAGAGTTTTTAACAAAGTACAATTCTAGCATGACACTTAGAAAGAGTCAAGTCACACTCTTTAACCTTTTGATAAAGAAACTAGAGTTCACAAGACTTGGCAGCATTCCCACCCAGCTGGTTAATGGCAGAAGTGAGACTGCAGCTCAAGGCTTTTGGTTCCCAGTTCCATGAACTTTCCTCTAATCCTTTCAACATATGTGTGTGGCCTCCCCTGACACAGACCGACAAACAATGCTCTGGACAGTTGCTGGGTGTCCTGCAATCCAACCCAATTCTGACCCGATCTACCCAGAGAAGGTGTCAGATTCCACAAGGTAAGAGTTCTGTTCTACAAGATTGGACCTCCTCCCCACTTCAGACACCAGTCAAAGCCCAGATTGTCACCTGTGTTTCTCATCCACTGGCCATACACTGGGGCCCCAATGACCCCCTCCTTGGCCTTCAGACCCCAATCACAAGTCCAGGTTGTTACTGGTACTCCTGACCAACCAGCTATAAACCAAGTTCCCACCACCCCCTCCTTTCTTGGGTTGGATTAATTTGCTAGAGTGGCTCACAGAACTCAGAAAACATTTTACGTACTAGATCACCGGTCTGTTATAAAAGGATATAACTCAGGAATAGCCAGGTGAGAGAGATGGGCAAGGTACATGGGAAGGGGTACAGAGCTTCCATGCCCTTTCCAGGTACCACCCTCCCCAAATCTCCACATGTTCACCAACCCAAAAGCTCTCTGAATCCAGTCCCTCTGTTTTTTTAGGGAGGCTTCATTACATAGGCACCATTGATCAAATTATTGGCCATTGGCTATTGAACTCAATCTCCAGTCCCTCTCCCTTCCCCAAGGTCAGGGGGTAAGACTGAGAACTCCAATTCTCTAATCACAGGGCTGGCCCCACTGACAACCAGCCCCCATTCTTGGTGCAGGCCAAAAGTCACCTCATTAATATAACAAAAGACACCTTTATTAGTCTCAACATCTTGACGATTCCAAGAGTTTTGGGAGCTGTGAGCCAGGAATCGTAGACAAAACCAAATATATATGAAATATATTTAGGTCATCTGAATGACCAAATATATATTTTTTGTATAAATCACAATATCGCAGCACCATTTTGGGGTATAAGTGGTAACATTGCTAGAAATCAAATGCAGAGCAAGGGAACATATAAATCCTAAAAATGCTGTATACAGATTGATGCAACTTTCGCCTGGCATGAAATAAAAAGCTTATAACATTAAATTAATGCTTTGGGACAGTTTCTGTGAGATGACTGTCTTCAGCCCTTCCGTCCTCTTCTTTTTTTCTCTCCTTCCTTGCTTTCTTTGCTTCTCTCTTTTTTTTTTTCTTTCTTCTTTCTTTTTTCCCTCCTACCTTCTCTCCTACTTGCTTCTCCTTCTCTCTGATGTCCTATAAATCTGGGACATCTGACATCAGGGTTAGAGCTGGGAGAAGGTAGAATAAAGTGTCCTTCATGCTTCTGTGAGGTCAAAGAACTGCTGGATTGAGCTGACTATTAAAAAGCAATAGATAATCCTACTGGGAAGAGTGCCATAGGGAGATGGTACTTAACTGTGCAGTCTTTTCCATTACTAGAGGCAAATTTCCCTCGGAAAATAATCAGGTAACTTGTCAAGTCATAGGCAGGATAATTATTCCTTTTTGCTTTTATTGGGAGTCAGGGACAGAGCCAGAGTTACCAACCACCTTTGAAAATTCAGTCTTGTCCCCTAGCGCCCCCACAGTTGCTCCTCCTATTGTGTGTGTGTGCGTGTGTGTGCGTGTGTGTGTGTGTTTGCATGAAAGAGAGAGAGTGATACACACACAGGCACAAAGGGAGAAAAAGAGCAAACTGAGGTAAAGGGCCAGTGTATTTTGGTATTTTTAACATCTACTCCATTATGGATTGCATTATTTCAAACGTAAAGCAATAGAATTTCATTACTAGAAAAATGAAGAAACATGAAAGACATAGAAAATACAATCCTCAATGTGTTTATTATTAGATTCAACAGATATAAATTACCCTGGGAACTTGCTATAAACATTTTTGAACACTTAGTCCTGACTTCTGTATTTACCTTATTGTACAAACAAACAACAATCAAAATCAGTCCACAGACTGGCTTTGAGTAGCATTGCTAGACCAATTAAATCAGACTCTTTAGGAGTAGTGTCTAAATCTCTCTGTCCCTTTTTAAATGGGATTTCTATGTAATTCTAATGTGCAGCTTTTAAAAGAAATGCTGTTGCTAGGTTGGGTCATCTGAAAAGTGGCCCTTATAGGCTCCTGTACTTAAAAAAGCCCTTCGGGGCTTGGAGATAAATTTTGGGGTGAAGCAGGGTCTTCTTACTCCTTTCCTTTCTTAAATTCTCACCAAACCTACGACCATTTTTTTTCCTAAAGGAACTTATCGAAAGTAGGTATTAGGGTACTGTGTGACAGCAGGGTAAATAGAGAGGTATGCTATGAAAAGGATGACCCTTTTAAAAACTAGCTTTTATTATTATTATGTTCGGATCACACTTTCAGAAAATAATAAACACATTTGAATCTCCTTTGATGTTAAACAGGAATGAGGTCTAATTCCCATAATTGAAAACTCATTCTTTTCTTTTTTTGCGGTACGAGGGCCTCTCACTGTTGTGGCCTCTCCCGTTGCGCAGCACAGGCTCCGGACGCGCAGGCTCAGCGGCCATGGCTCACGGGCCCAGCCGCTCGGTGGCATGTGGGATCTTCCCGGACCGGGGCACGAACCCGTGTCCCCTGCATTCGCAGGCGGACTCTCAACCAGTGCGCCACCAGGGAAGCCCCAAAACTCATTCTTTTATGCACTCAACAAAAGCAGTTGTGCAGGCACTAGGGATGCATTAGGGTGTTAGACAGAGCTCCTGCCCTCATGGGCTTAATGACCACTTTTATTTTAGAGAGAGGAGTTACTTACTTTCTCTCTAAGAAGTAATTCAATCTGGTTGAAGTTGATCCATTAATCTTACTTAGGCCCTGTAGATGCTAATGAGTTAGGACCACATGAGGATTAAGTCCGTTGAAAAATCAGAATTTAATTTATCCAGTACTAATTGCCTACAGGCTTACCTCCTGGAAAGCCACACGAAAGCAGCTATAGCTGAGTGATTCAGGCCATGGATCTTGATAGAGGGCTGAAGGGGTGACAAATGTCACCCATCCAGCACATCATGTAATCTGCGACCTCAATCCCATGGATTATGCCAGGAGAGGGGCTGGTGCTACCCCAGACATGACTGCAGATGTACAAGCCATGCAACCAGCCAGCCATATTACAACCACACAGCTTGGACCCCAAAATGTTTGCTTCCGTAACCGTTGAGTGCTTGGCTGATGAGCCAGGGCCCGAGCTGAGATTCCACCCATCACATTGCTGGTGTATCTCAGTCCATGACTGTGCCAGAGGAGGAACTGGTATTTCCCAGTCACTCAGTTCAAAGGTCTGAGGTTCCTCTTCTGGAGACTGACACCCAGACCTCTGGAGTTCCCGTGTAATGCTCCAGGGTGCAGCAGGCAGTGGGAGAAGGGCACATCTACTATTGTTCCCAGCTCTGAGAATTTCTCTATAATAAATCCTGCTCTGGCGGTCTTGGTAGATCTGCTTGGCTGTTGGCTAGATTTCTGTGGTATCTACCAAAAGTAAGAGGCACGGAGAGGTCACAACTCAGGGCAAACTTTGCCAGAGGAAAGAAGACCTTGGGAGATGTGAATCCAAGGAGTATTAAATAGACTAGATGGAATCTCCCGTAGGGTAGTAGAGGAGCCCAGGGAAGCACTCCACAGCAAAAACAGGGCCAGAGCAGTCTACCCACCTTCAGAGCAGTGGAATCAGCAGGTATAACCCAAACCCATAGGTATATGATTTGGAAAGCTGCCAGCACAGAATGAGTACTGCTTTCACTGACACATTCTTATGGGAAAAAATGATTGAGAGATAACTGCATGCCAGACTATAATAGGTAAGTAGTAGGGACACAAAGATAAAGAGAGAATCTCTGTTGTCAAGTAACTACGGCTAGTCAAGGAGACCAAGTCTAAAGTGATAAATCTTATAATAGGTTATACATACAATGCTATGGAGGCACAGAAGAAGAAACAGCAAACACTATTTGAGAAAAATCAGAGAGGACTTCACAGAAGAGGTGACATTTGAGCTGTGCCTCAAAGAGTGGGTCTACAACCCATTCGAGGAAATCTCACATAGGACCCTACAAGCTGCATTTAGTTAAGACACATCTGTCTCTAGTTGATGCATAGAGCTTTTCCTGGAGACCTGGGATCTACATATCGTAAGGCCAACTGGCCCGAGGCAGGGGAACGCAATCAGACTCACAGGTTGCATCAGACCGAAACTTTCCGGACCACCCAGTTCCAGAAACTGACCTGGAGACTTTCTGGACCACCCAGTTCCAGGAACTGACCTGGGGACTTTCCATCCGGCCCAGCCTTCCCGCCTTTCGAGGGGCGGGACTAACGGTCCCAAGACTGATGCGACTGGCACCAGATATTGCCACGATACCCGAAAAGACCACCAAATAAGGAATACCCTGCGCCCTCCCGGATTCACCACAACCCTTTCCCTTCTTCCCCTATAAATTCAGCCCAAACCCTCACCCGGGCACGACTTCTCTGGCCCCTTTCTCTCGGACCAGTGAACCTCGCCCGGGAGCGTTCCCAAATAAAGTTTGTTTAAGCTCTCCTCCGTTTCTTGGTGCCGTTCCTTACACATATATGGTACACCCTTGACATCTGTAAAGGGAACATTTTGAGATGTTCTAGAATCCCTAACTTCACATATACTAATTAAGATATAGAGGATGAGTAATCAGTCAGTCTTACTCACCAGCTAAGTACCTGCTTCTACATTTGAGCCATGTGGCAGCATGCATAGATGTAGCCGAACTCTTAAAGGCTGAAAGTGTAACCATGAGTCCAGCATGCTTTAGAGAAGGATTGTCCCAGTGCTGCAGAGAGGCAGTGATGCTGCTGGACAGGGACTGAGAGTCCTCGGCTCCCAGGAAGAACATTAAGGCACATCTGGTTACCTGGAAGACACAGCAGAGGTGACACTGAAGGAGGCGATTGGTATCTGGGGTCAAGTTACATGACCTAATGAGTCATAATGGGCCCAAATGGATTCCTTTCAGCTGGAAGGAATTTAAGCATGTATCATCTACTGAATCCACTCACCACATTCCTGGCACAGTGCTAAGCGCAGCACAAACCATTAGTATTTACTTGTCACCAAAATCCTGTAAGTTAGAAGCCATTATGTCCCTATCTCTGAGATGAGGAAACTGAGCTTGGAGAAGTTAATGAACTCAAGGGCATACAAACTGGGAAGTGACAGAATTGAGGGTTAATAAGGATTATCTATCACCTGAAACTTCTGCTCTCAGCATTTTGACCCTTCTTCATCCTCAGTTAAAGATCAAGGACTACTGGTGAAGTTTGTGCAGAGAGGAAAAAGGCTGATACACTTGGGACCTTGAGGCTGGCTGGGGACACGTTCCTCTAGCAGAGAATCATGCTTATTTCCTGAGCGAATTAAGACGGGCTCCCATGCCAAGCATTGTCAGGAATCTGGTTTTTGTCTTTCACAGGTTGATGTGGCCCATGACAGGAATTATACATGTCTGGGCCGAATATATGTTACTAGAAATAGATTACTTCAGGAAGTCAGATTTATACAGTTTAAATAGAAGTAAAGGAAACTGGAAGTAAGATACAGCAGCCTAATCTGTGGTTGAATCATGCACCATAATTAAGCCTTCTCATTTCCTGCTCTTCATTTTGCAAATGTCTCCATCTGTGACTCATCTTTTTTTGCAGCAACATTACTCCCTCATATTTCTTTTTCTTGCCTTGCTATATTCTCCATCGACCCTGTCTTTTAACTTTTCTAGGAAGATCCTATTGATGTTTAAAATTATCAAAGAGAAAGGTGGAAGAGACAGTTCCTGGAGAAACATTAAAAATTCACATTAAATAAGTCAGGGTCCTCAGTAAAGCCAGAGGTTAGAATTTAGTAACTGATGTTACTGAGAACATTATATACATAAATTAGTACAACATATTACTTTAAGAGCCTAATTTTTGGCTGGAGCTATTCTAGGTATTGGGAATATGAAAATAAATCAGACACAAAACTTTTTGGGTGTTACGGACCGAATGTTTGTGTCATTCCCAAATTCATATGTTGGAGATGGGGCCTTTGGGTAATAATTAGGTCATGATGTAAAGCCCTCATGAATGGGATTAGTGCCCTTACAAGAAGAGCATGAGAAAGATGGTCTACCTCTGACATGTGAGGATATAAGGAGAAGATGGCCATCTGCAAACCAGAGAGAGAGCTTTCATCAGGAACCTAATTGGCTGACACCTTGGACTTCCCAGCCTCCAGAACTGTGAGAAATAAATTTTTGTTGTTTAAGTCACCCAGTCTACGGTAATTTGTCAAAGCAGCCTAAGCTAAGACAATGGGTAAAACCAAGACATAAAAAGATAATGTCAATAAAACATGATGCATGTTGTGATAGAGATGTATACAAGTCGCTACAGCAGCTCTTCATCCAACCAAGGGGTTCCAGGAAAGTTTCTGAAGAAAAAGATAACAACTGAGCTCATTCATTAAGCATGAATTAGAATTAATTAGGGGCAGGCAGAGGAGTAAGGGACGGGGAAAAGGGTATTTCAGGCCCAGAAAATCCAGTAGATAAGCAAAGGCACAAAGGAATGGAACCACCAGGTATGTTTGGAGAATTACACGCAGTGCAATGTTGATAAAAGGCAAAGTTGCAGGTGGTGAGAGGCAAGAACCTGGGGACAAGCAAAGGCACAAAGGAATGGAACCACCAGGTATGTTTGGAGAATTACAGGCAGTGCAATGTTGCTAAAAGGCAAAGTTGCAGGTGGTGAGAGGCAAGAACCTGGGGACATAGCCACATTAGAGGGGCCTTTTAAAGAGCATGCAATTCATCCCTTAGGTGATGGGCTGATGGAGTGGTCCAGAAGGATTTTAAGAAAGAGAATCGACATAATCACATAGCACTTTAGAGTGATCACCTGGATGTTAAAAAAGAAGATCTGAAGGGTGAAACACTAGAACCTGGGACACCAGTCAAGGGTGGAGATGACGGGGCCTTGGGCCCTCGTGGTGTGAATGGAGGAGACATAACGCTGTCAGTACTTGGATATAGGGATTGTATGAAGTGCAGGGAGGATTACAAATCTTTTCTGAGGCTTTTTTCTTTTTCTTTTTTTCTTTTGGTTGCGATATGCGAGCCTCTCACTGTTGTGGCCTCTCCCATTGCGGAGCACAGGCTCTGGACGCGCAGGCTCAGCAGCCATGGCTCATGGGCCCAGCCGCTCCGCGGCATGTGGGATCTTCCCGGACCGGGGCACGAACCCGTGTCCCCTGCATCGGCAGGCGGACTCTCAACCACTGCGCCACCAGGGAAGCCCCTCTGAGGCTCTTCTTGAATTGCTGTTTATGAATAGCAAAGGTTACCCTAATCAGAATGTCAAAACCCTAAGGAGGTCTTTCTGCTGTTCATTTTCCTAGACCAATGTTGGATCCCAGTGCAGCTCTTTCTTCCTGTGCCTCGGGTCAAGGGATTTCCCCTCCTTCAGTAACTTCTAGCATTCTGTTGGTTCTTTGGAGGACTTTTTCCTCTAGCCCAGAAGTGGTAAGGGTCCCAGGCTTCTCAAATATCTTCTTTGCTTGCTATCCAAAAAAAAAAACCCAAAAAAACAAATACGCCTTTCCTTCATAACACTTACTGTGTTTGCAATTAATGAGTAATGCCAACAGTATTTAATGTTTCCTCTTTTGCAAGTATCTATTCTTGGTGGCAACCATCGGACACTAACTCTGTTCAACTGGGCACTAAAAGATATAGGAGAGAGGTTGACAGAGATTACTGAAAACTCAGGGAAGGAAAATTGGCAGGGAGCCCAAGTCTGGGCAGCTGAAAGGTGAGCCGATCACACCAGGCTGTCTGTTTAGAACCTCACCACTGAGCCTGCTGCTACACCGCTGGACTCAGAACTCTGTTGGCACTACATTCTTGAAGAATTTCTAGTTGTTCTGAGCCATTGTCATGTGCCCTCAAAGCTGAAATTCCTAGGAGAGAGCGTGTCTGGTCCTGGCTGCTGGGAGATGGGAAAGGAATGAGGGCTTCCTATTAACTTCTACAGTGGGAAAGTGGGAAGCGAGGTGCACTCTTCCCTTGACAACTCTCTAGGATTTCCTGCTCAAAAGGGTGAATTCTGAGTTGTATATCTCCCTATCTCTATATCTAGACACACACACACACACACACACATATATGCACATTTACACACCTGCTGGACTGGAAGTTTCATGAAGGTAGAGTGTGTCATTCTCATTGACTGTCACATCCCCAGTGCCCCGCAGAGTTAATTGCAGACAAGGGCAGATAGTAAATACTCAGCAAATAATTCTTAGATGAATGGAAGAATAGATGAATAAATATGCCTTTTATAAAAGGCATTTTACTTCTAATCACTCCAGGATTTTAATAAATCTCTACTACTTGGTCCTCATCGGTAGCTTCTAACTGCCTTCTGAGACAGTAACTGGAATTGCTCCCACCCTCTGCTTGTTTCATGGGGTTTATCATGCCCACCTCATCCCCGCTTCTGAACCTCAGACTTTAGCAAAGGTACTGTGGACCTTTAGTCCATGCTTATCCTGTTTGCCAGCTGGAAACTGATCAAAGCGATGCTATCAGCATTCCTAAAGGCAGCTAAGCTGTTTACCTTTCCTTGGATCTCCAGACTTGATAAGACCCAGCTCTGGAGACCTCTGGCTAGGGGAGAAAGCCTGCAGGTCCTTTCCTCCCAGAAGTCAAGGAAGAAGGACAGCTCCCTTGGTCCTGTTTAAATGCTAGTTGACAATGGATATGGTTTAAATTTAAAACCATTTGGGATTCAAACTAGTTGTTTTCTCAGAACCAACAGAAATATTAAAATTCTGGGGAAATACAACAATGTTTTGACGTGGATTATCTATTTTTGACTCTCTGATTGCCTTAAAAGAGTGAGCTAGTCAAAGTCATGTGACAATGATATAAAAAATATAACCCTTTTAGGACTTTGTAAACATAAAAATAGTCATAAAAACTTATCCAAGACTCAAACACTATTATTCAGTTGATGATGCTGGAAGTTAGAAGATTTTATCAACATAAACTAAGTAGTTTAATGCTAATGATCTATCTTCAGAAATAATTCTCCTTCTGTAGGATTTCTTAATCTAAAGGATTTTGAAAACACACACTTCAAAGATTCTATTATTGCCATCAGTTTCTTGATTAACATTGTCTCAGAACATGTGCTTGCTACGTTTCACTACATAGGCTATATTTTAAAATTTCTTTAACTTTGGTTATTGGTAGTTGCTTGCTTTAACTGGGATTCATAATTCTCCCTGCTGAGAATAAAATTTGTTGTCAGAATAAAGCACATTTGACTCTTTCTCAGCTGCCAAAATGTGAAGTCTTGTGGTTGGGTATTTTGGAAAACTGGCAGGTTTTGTTTACATATTGTGGTCTTTCTCCAAATTTATCCCACATCCCACACCCCACAAGTCTAGGACCCTTTCCAATGTAATTGCTGTGGACAAGTGCGAGGCGAAAATGGCTTCCGCAGTCACCAAAGCCCTTCCATCTCTGAATCACACACAGCAACGCCAGAAGAGCTTCCCTGGCCTTAAAAAAAAGAAATTGCTGACCTACAGAAATACCTGATTCTAATTTGCTGTACAGATGGAAACCTTTTCTTCTCTAGATTGGATGCAGAGGACTTTTTTTTTTCTCAATGTTTATAATTTAACAATTGCTTAGAGCCTTTCATCTGAAAGCAATTTACGCATGTTGGGCCCAATTATCCTAACATGTTTAAAACTTACCAGTATTTTTCCTCTTTCACCTTGGTGCATTAGTCTCATTGCACAGCAAATCTAAATTTAATCATGGAAGTGCTTTATGGATTAAAATGCTAGAAAACCCTTCTTGCCCAGGAAAGAATAATATCGGGGAAAATGATATATTCTTCTCACAGAGATTAAAACTTTTGGTTTGGAACTGGATCAGCCATGCCGTGTAATATTCAGTCAGAAGAGATGTTGAGTCATGAACCCACACTCACTTTCTGTTTCCATGGTGTTGGAAGAAAGCCATGCAGCAAATATGTTACCTTAATCTGCTGCCATCCAGCAGTCTAGAGCCATCTGCTTTGGCCATTTGTTAGGATGGCTTATTCAGTCAGTTCATTCAAGAAATGTTTATTGAGTGCTTACTCTGTGCCAGGGACTATGCAGGAAACTGGAAAGAAAAGGGTGAAAAAGCGAGATGTAAGTGTGCCCAGGAGTTTACACTCTGAGGGAGATAATCTGTACACAAATAGTTCATTGTAATACTGTAAAAAAAAAACATTGCTGAAAGGAGAACTTGGCCCCAGATGACCAAGAATTTGGCTTCATCGCCTGACTAAGATGGAGGATGTGAGGTAAGGCTTCCAAAAGAAGTGAGAGTTAAGATGAGGCAGGAATGGGTGTCAGATGAACAGGAGGGAGTAAGAGAATGCTGGGAGAGACAGGAGGAGCATGTGTGAAAACCCAGAAGTCACGTGCTTGCGAAACTGGAAAAGTTTCATTCAGCTGAAGGGTAGAGCTTAGGGTTGCGTGTTGTAAAAAATGTTGCTGAGAGATAAGGAGAATCCAGTTCATTAGGACCTTGTAAACCCTAAGAGGGAATTTACACATTTTCCCAAAGGAAACGGGGATCCACTAGAGGACTTTATACAGAGGAATGGCAGGAGTTGATTGCACTTTGGAACGAATATTTTGGCTGCAGTGTGTGGAGTAGATTGGATGGGGATTGAAGCTGGACCTTTGCTATCATAAAGGAGAAGGACGTTGGTTGTTCTGAATTATGGTGGCGACCGAGAAAATAAATAGAAGTTGAACTACTCAAGTGAAAATCAGTGGGTGACTGACTAGATGTGGGAGAGATAGGAGTCAAAGTTAAGGTTCGGGTTTTTGCTTAGTGATTTCCCTACTGCCATTAATATAACACCATTGGCCAAGCGTTCACGAATTCTCCTAAGTCAGTAGTTTCATGGAACGTTATTGCATGACATCTTCACCCCCAGCACTCTTGACACCTAGATATTGTTACATTGTTAAGAAGTAAATTAACAGGAAGCTAAAATACAACAAATGAAGTTTAGGAAACATTAAGTAAGTAAATAGCATAAGCACTGAAGAATTCTAGGTGACTGGTTCTGTGACTATATTCAACTTCACGTGCAAACATAGACTTCCGAGCTAGTAAATGACAGAGAAGTCCGAAGCAAGGTCTTCTGGATTCAGCATCCATGTTTGTGTCATCACTTCAGGGTTTTCAAGCGGTCCAAGTCCTAGGATCCTGTGAAGGTATCTGCCACGCACCCCTCCCCACTCCAACCCACACTCACACCCATCTCCATTCCAATCACAGCATCCCAGTGGTTCCTGTTTTATACGGTGGGGGTCTGCGTGATATTGTACTTGACAAAAATAACGAAAAGTCACAGGAAAAAGTTTGAAAGTTACTACTCTTCACACCTGCCTTCCTCAAGCCCCCAGAGTTACTAGCCACGGCAAGTCAATGCATCTCTTGATCTCCAGTCTCCTCATTCACAAAATAAGATCACAATTCTCTCCACTATGTCACAGGATTATGGAGATGATCCAATGGGGTTATTTTTATTGCAGTGCATTTAAAAAATTAACTTTACTGAGGTACAATTTATGTCCAATAAACTGGATCCATTTAAGGTGTGCAGTTTGACCAGTTTTGACAACATATACACCTGTGAAATCATTGGCACGATCAAATTATACAATGTTTTCATCACTCTGAAAGAGCCCCCTTATCCCTTTGCAATCCATCCTCCTTCTGCTTCTCCTTCCCTACTCCCTACCCTGCCCTGAAACCACCAATCTGCTTTCTTGTGGCTACAGATTAGTTTGTATTTTCTAGTAATTTAGGGAAATGAAATCATATGGCCCGTACTATTTGCATCTGGCTCCTTTCATGCAGCAGTGTGACAATTCTGAGATTCATTTATTGTTTTGTAACGTGATTCCTTTCTTTTCATTGCTGAGTAGTATTCCATTGTATGATTGTACGTTTTATCTATTCACCTGTTGATGGACATTTAGATCATTTCCTGTTTGCTATTGTAAATATACTTGCTATGAATATTCACGTACAAGTTTTTCCTGGACTTAAAGTGCTATTTGAACTGCAAGATGGCATTTAATATAAACTATAAGTATTTAGATGTTCAAATAATTTTGACTTTTATAGGAAGTGTCTGTCTCATGTAAGAGCAGTTTCTGTTTATTGATTTCTTGAGAACAGATATGGGGATGATGCATGTAGCATTTCTATGAATGCTGTCAATCCAGAGCTCCGTTTCAAAAGAATTTGCAACACTTCTTATTAAAGACATGTGAGAATAAAGCTTTTAATTTGAAATATAAAATTGTAAAGAGATACAGTATTTTTTTAAATGGCAGAGTCATTCATGAAAAATAGGTTTTGGTTAATATATGTTCACACTCCAGGCTATGATACTCCCTTGACGCATGCCCTGAAGTCCCTTTGACTTCAGGGAATCTGTGCCCATAAATTGAGAAAAGAATATATGCAGGGATTGTGTTAATTACAATAGAGTTATTGTTCAGATCAAAAAGCATCTCCCTGAGGCCTTGCCTTCTGGGTCAGCACTGACATCCTATTTGCCCTTTGACTACTGAACTTAAAGGAATATCCATTTGTTTCTAACTCTATATTTTGGCATCTTCTTAAGTTAAGTTGCACTCTTGCTCCCCAGGAAGTAGATATGAACTGAAATATATATTGATTTTCCGAGGGTCAAATGAAACCTGGTTCTCACCTCCTCCTTGAAGCTCTTCCAGATTTCCTCGAAATGTATAATTTCAGTCTCTCTCCTTCCCTTATGTGAAAACAATGCTTTCCTTGCTCAACAATGTTATGTGCAATTCTCTGGTATGTATTTTTATTTCCTATTCCAAAATTCCTGGCTCTCATCTTTGTTAGAAAAGCAGAGTACTTCCTCACGATTCTGAGAGCCGCTCTGGGGCAGCCTTTCTCAAACTATTTGTTCCTAGGGGCCCTTTACACGCTTAAAAATTATTGAGCACCCCAAATCACTTTTGATGTTAGAGTTATAGCTACCAATATTTAACCCATTAGAAATGGGAGCTGAGAAAAAAATTTTAAGTATTCATTTGTTAATTCATTAAAAAATAAATATATTACCTATTCAAATCAATAATGAATTTCCAGGAAAATAATCATATTTTCTAAAGCAAAAATGCAGTGAGAAAATGTAGTGGTATTGTTTTACATTTTTGAAAAATCTCTTTAATGTCAAGCTAATAGTCAGTGTCTTGCATGTGTTTCTGCATTCAGTCTGCTGAAATATCCCATCTCATGTAGCCTCTGGGAAACCTCTCTCAATGTTAATGAGAGAAGGATAGTGAAAACATAAAAAAAAGTCTTACTATAATTATGAAAATAGTTTTGACCCTGCAAACCTCCTGAAACATATTGAGAGATTCCCGCCCCTGCCCAGAGAGTTTCCTGGATAAACTTTGAAAACTGCTGTTTTAGTCATTGCTGCAGTATGATGTATGTTTTATTAGCAAATACATATGTCCAATATAAATATAATTAATGGAAAGTGGCATATTTGGACTTTTTTCCTTTATCAAGTTTTTATAATCAATTATAACTAATATAGCTAATTTATTGGTGACTGAATTTTTAATTGGCTCTACTGTTGCATATCTGGGTAAGTGAGACTCTAGGGATATAGATATAGCTACAGATATGGATATAGATATAGATACAGATGTATTCAATGAGGTGAGAAAAGCTCTCTGTGCAAATTCCTATCATAGAAATTAACATCATATATTGTAATAGATCTTTTTATTGTCTTACTGGATTACGGTCTCTTTGAGGGCAGCTGCTGTGTCTGTACATAAATGCAATCTCATTGCCCAATGCCATTCCTGGATCCCTGTTTATTAAAACATGTGTTGAATAAGATAGACCAAGGATGCTCCCACAGACTTATTGGTGAGGAATCTAACTACATGATATGACTCTAATATTTTACTGACAAAATTAGTTCCAAACTTAGAGGTGACAACTGAAAAATTGAAGTGCACAGGCATCCAAGTACACAGTGCTACCTGTCTCCATCTTGGCACTGAAGCACAAGTGGGAAGACAGCACTGTCTGGGCTGGCAGGACCACTCCTCAGGTGCCCTTGGGAGCATTTTTTAAGAGAACAGTTTCAGAGCACAGCCACTGGTCAGTTTCAGCAAGGTCCTCCAAATGCAGCAAACCAGACAAAAGCAGACCTGGATGAGCTGAAACGGAAGTCAAGAAATGGCTACTTTGGAAAGGAATAGGGAAAAAGGGGAGGCCAAAAGATAGATCAGGGCATGTAAGGAGGGATGTGGTCAGAAACGGTGTATGAAGACATGGGAGTGAAGATGTGTTTTCCCTAGTGCTAGTCATCCACTGTGGTGTGCTTTCATGTATGAGTTAAGTGGCCCTGCCTTTAGAGGGTCTCAAATGGCTGGCATCTTATGATGGAATTATTGATGATTTGTGAATCTTTAACTTAATGACATTTGATGCCATATTATTACAGAACGATCCACTGTTCCTAGAGACTCAGTTGGCTTTTTTGATTCTTCTTTCTTGGTTTCTCCCTCCCTCCCTCCTTCCCTCCCTCTCTCCCTCCTTCCCTCCCTCCTTCCCTTCCTTCCTCCCTGCTTGCTTCCTTCCTCCTTTCTTCCTTCTTCTCAGTCTCTCTCCCTTCCCCGCCCGCCTCTCTTTCTTTCTCTTTTTAGCTGCCTCTTATTCTATCCTGTACTGCTGGGTACAAGTTTCACATCAGCCCTTACATCTGTATGGCCCCTGAAATCTAGCCTCACATATGGGGTTTCCTAGAGCAAGTCCCTAGAGGACTCCAGATTTCTTCAGGCCTATTGTTAGCATAGCATAGTTCTGACTCTACAAAGTGCATCATAACTCGTCCTGTCTTTTCCTAGGTGTGCACGTTCAAAGCAGAGTCATACGTGCATGGAATTTCCTGAACGACTCTCAAGGGCTTACAATGACTGCAGCCAAATGTTGAGTTGGGAGAACTTCCCAGAACAATATGAGAATATCTGTAGTACAAACTGATGCAGAGCACAAAATGCTCATTTTTATTAGTCATACGCCATAGTGACTGCACCTCCCTCGCTGAAAGAGACCTCAAACTTAAGTTCAAAACAAAACTTGTCATTTTTCCTCACACATGTTCTTCTTTCTGTGTTTCCACCTTCCAGTTAATTTCAGCACCAAACCCCCGGTCATAGAGATTAGCTCATCTGATTCATTCCATCCTCTCCCTTGTTCTCAGATACAATGAGTGGCTACATCTGCTTCTCCCACATCTGCCCTCTTCCTCCCAAGTGAAGCCCTCATCCCCTCCAATGTGGACTCTTGCAGTGTTACGAACCCTGCTCAACTTCAGCTCCGCAAAGGAGCAAACACTTGCACCGCTGTCAGGGTAATCTTCCAAAACATGTTTCAGATTATGCTGTTCTCTTATTTACAATGTTTTCATAGCTTTGCACTGTTTAAAGGAATAAATTCCTGATATCTGGTTTCAACGTACCTTTCAGTCCTTTCTCTGGTAAAACTTCCTGCGGCACCTTCCCCAGCCCTGCCCAATCCCCATTTTCTCCTTCTTACAAATGAATACATTTTCATGACACATGAATGCCAAGCTAACCACTACATTTCCAGCCTCCCTTGCAGCTACAAATGGTCATCTGACTAGGTATTAGCCAATAATTTGGTAACAGAATGGATGGGTACCCTTCATGGATTTACCCTTAAAATAAATGATGTGTGCTCCTCTAGGCTCTTCTCCCTTTCTGGGTGCCTGGGAAATGGTGCAACTAGAATGCAATCTCAGGTCTTCAAGTGAGGGCTTATAGAAGACAGCAGAGATACCGACCAGCCTTAGAATAGCCCTTAACTCTAGACTGTTAAACCACTATAGTTTGGGCTTCCCTGGTGGCGCAGTGGTTGAGAGTCCACCTGCCGATGCAGGGTACACGGGTTCATGCCCCAGTCTGGGAAGATCTCACATCCCGCGGAGCGGCTGGGCCCGTGAGCCATGGCCGCCGAGCCTGTGCATCCGGAGCCTGTGCTCCGCAATGGGAGAGACTACAACAGTGAGAGGCCCGCATACCGCAAAAAAAAAAACCCCAAAATCCCCACTATAGTTCAAGAGCGTTACATTATAGCACCTTAGACTGTACCCTAACTAATACATTCTCCTTTTTCCTTAAACAATAATCATTTTTGTTCAAGATGATCATGTACTCAATTAAAATTCATTACCTCCTCAGACTTCCCTGCAATTAAAAGTGACCATAAGATACATTTTGGGACATGAGATATGACAGGAATACTTCTCAGAGGAGCTTCCAGGAAATGTTATTTTCCTGATAAGAAGAAATAGACTAGACTAGCATATGTCATTTTCTCCCCTTTCTTTTTGATAATTTTTTTCTTGCCCCAGGACCATTTATGATGCTGTTTTTGTTTCCAATTCCCTATTGAAAATTCATATCCCTCCTCTCACAATGTCTAAAATACTATTAGATTTTGCATTTCCTACCTAGGACTTTCAAGTTATCCATCTAATAAATGGGTGCACACTTAACTAAAACACTGATTCATAAATTTGAATTAGACAAGGCTTTGCTTTTTAAAACCATCCTGGATTGACTACCTTGGGATTTCTAATCATTTAAGGAGAAGTAACACAAACAAATAAACTTGTAGTTGGATTTCTCTTACTTCCAGATGAACTATTCCTAAGTAATTCAATGGAAAAAAACGATTTGGGAAATTGCATTAATAATTGGCTCAAAATGAGACAGCTATATAATGGGGTTACTGAAGAAAATAAATATAAATTTAGGATACACAAACAGAAGTATATTCTCCAAACCAAAGGACACTAATTTCTATTGTACTTTCTTCAGGGCAAGGCACAAGTCATTATTGCAAAGATTACATTATGTTAACAATTTTCAAATTAATTTCAATTTCATTATCAATAAATCATCCAAGATTAGTAAATATGAATCAAACAAATAAGGAAGTGTTTTATAACAGCAGCCCCCAAACTTTTTGGCACCAGGGACTGGTTTTGTGGAAGCCAATTTTTCCACGGACTGGGTTGGGGGGGTGATGGTTTTGGGATGATTCAAGCACGTTACATTTATTGTGCATTTCTGCTATTATTACATTGTACTATATAGTGAAATAATTCTACAACTCACCATAATGCAGAATCAGTGGGAGCCCTGAGCTTGTTTTCACTTGCCACTCACTGATAGGGTTTTGATATGAGTCTGCAAACAATTGATTTATCATGGTCTCCGCGCAGTCAAACCTCTCTGCTGATGATAATCTGTATTTGCAGCCGCTCCCCAGCGCTAGCATCGCCGCCTCAGCTCCACCCCAGATCATCAGGCATTAGATTCTCCTAAGGAGCTCACAGCCTAGATCCCTCGCATGCAGTTCACTGTAGGGTTTGCACACCTATGAGAAACTAATGCCGCTGCTGATCTGACAGGAGGCGGAGCTCAGGAGGCAATGCGAGCGATGGGGAGTGGCTGTAAATACAGATGAAGCTTTGCCTGCTAGCCAGCTACTCACCTCCTGCTATACTGCCCGGTTCCTAATAGGCCATGGACCTTTACCAGTCCATGTCCCAGGGGTTGGGGACCCCTGTTTTATAAGACCTTTTCAGGGCATAACTGTTCCCTGTCACACCAGTACAAAAATAAATGAAAATTGTAGTCCTCTTTTGAGAAATAAAACAAAAGTAAAACATTATACTGCTGACCCAGCACTCCTTACTTTCCTTCTTTCCCTTCAGTAGCTTCTGACGGGTCTAATTTCAAAATGTACCTCTTGAATTGGCCCACTTCACTCCATCTTAATGTCTACTCCGGAAACCAGTGTGCATCACTGCTTATCAAGACACCTGCAACCTCCTTGCTGGCCGCCCAGCTTCTATACTTGAGCCCTATGTTCTATTATGCCCATGGTACCAGAGTCGTTGTTTAGAAATGTAAGTCACGTCATATCTGTATTAGTTGGGTTATGTGATTTGTTATAGCCAATAAATCCAACGATTTTGATGGTTTAAAGCAAGAGGTTTATTTTTTGCTCATGTAAATGTCTAGCACCTGTGTTCCTGGTTGATGAGAAGCTTTCTTTTGGGCTAATTTCATCTTGTAGATCTGACATGCTTAGGGCTTCAGAGTCCTTTATTTCCAGCATGAGAGGGAAGACAGAGGGTGGAGAAGGCACGCTTTTTTACTACTTTGGCCTGGAAGTGACACAGAGCATGTCTGTCCGCATGCCACTTGTGAGAACTGGTCACCAGGACCCACCCAGATGCTATAGAGCATAGCACTCAAGTCTTGCAGAAAGCATATGGTTTCTGTTACAACTAGAAAACCTAATTTAATCATGGCCTATAAACCTTTCATGATTTCGGTTCTACTTCTGTCTTCAACATCATTTTACATTACACTTCTCTGAGCACAATGACCTCAATCCTCATTGACTTTCTTTCTGAACTTCGAACATTTTCTGCCTCAGGACCTTTACAGTTGCTAATCCTTATGCATACAGCACCCTCTCACCCATGTTTGCAAGGCTCTCTTCACATTCAGATCTCAGCTCAAATGCCACTTCATTATGGAAGCCTTTCCTCATCAATTCATCTAAAGTAGCCACTCACCTAATCACCTTCAATGATATTATCCTGTTATATTTTTATCTTCATAGCATTTATCATTATATGAATTTATCTTATTTACTTACTTGTTTATTTTCCCTTCCCTTTATGTGCTAGGAGTGCAGGGACATTTTATTCCTTGTACTCTACTGTATCTCCACTGCTGGTACACTATAAATGGCAAATCAAATCTGTTGAATGAATAAATAAATTAATAAAGAGAATTAGTTATGGAATATTTTCATTTTTCAACCATTTAAGGAAATAATTGTTATGGATTAACATAATTGGGAACTGTTTTATGGTTGATGGATCAAATCCTTTAATGCTTATTCCATGATATAATTAAAATATATTTGGAGTTTCTATGTAAAAAAAAATTCTATTAAGCAACACATGGTGCACAGAGATAAGTCAATGCATCGGCAAGCATGTACTCTATTTAGGCAAGAATTACAATGACTATAATATAAAGAAATGTAAAGGTTTAAGTAAGTTACCATAAACCCATTAAAATGAAATGCTATGGAGAAAAAAGGAAGAAGGACCATAAATGATTGAGGGAATGTGACAGGGCTTTGGCATGGTCATCAAGGATGGTTAGATTTTTTTTGTCTTATCATCTGTCTTTTCTGTTACAAGTAACAGAGAGTTCAGAGAATTATTTTAATCACAAGTTCTCCATGCTCTATATGCAAGTCTGTATGTTCATCAGACCTCATCCTGATCCTATGAAAAGTCAGCATACTGCCTGGAAAGAAAGTGTATCTCTTTGACAGAAACTTCTCAGACTGGCCAGTTACAAGTAAACTAAATACAACCCAAACTGGTGGATCCCGGAGACCCAGGCCAGCTCCTTGTGACTTTGCACTCGGTATTTCCACAACTGTAAAATGAGAATGACTACAAATCTTGCTCCTTCCCGAAAAGGTCCTTTATGAAATATCATGGGAAAATATTGACAAAACATTTTGAATTTGTGGTTAAAATATTCCTGGAATATCTCAGTGAATGTAGAATTTGGGGTTTAAAGATCAAAGAATGGAGTCTGATAAATGATGTATTTCAGTTTTTGGCATCTTTCATTCAGCTTCCACGATTCCTGGAATTATTCTGCATATTCAATTTTTCTTTTAAACTATTTCATGGTATTTTTCTTGAGAAACCATATTACTGGTCTCTTAAATATCCTGTAAACTCTAATCTGTCTTCTGGTAAATCTGTCTTCAGTGGTGATTGGATTAGATCTGTATTTAACATCAGCCTACCCTTTGTCAGTGGCGGCACAATGCAAGACAAGACAGAAGAGAGCCCTTATCACTGACTGCACAGCCAGACCTTCTGGGTACCACTGCACATCACTTCCGGAACACTGACCTGCTCCAGGGCACCCTTACCTTTCACCCTCTTCCAACTCATAGTACTGACATCCTGCCTTAAATATTCTTCTACTTCTACCTGCCTTCTCTTATCTCATATTCTAGCCTCTGATTTGTCAACAATTTACTCAACCCTCCCTCCCAACAAAAGCAAACATCTGTCATTCTATGGTTTATAATTGTTGACATGAACAAAAATGAAATTAGAAACCTGAATGAAACAGAAGCAACACATGCTTGGCCATCTCAGTCTCAGTATAATACTAGCTATTATATCTTAAAATTTAGAGGATCAGTGTACGGTTTCTTCCATCTGAATAACCTTCAGGGAACGACATAGGCTCCAATCGTTTAGGCAAAGTCATTGTTCTACCAATAATGTTCAATCATTATTAAATGCCTAATAGGTTTTTAAGCATTGTTCTAGCCTTGCTGTTCAGTGAAAAATAAAGGGCTTGTGGCTGTGCTGAAAGGACAGCACAGGCCAGCGGAGGGGGGAGAAGGCACATCACGTTACATGAAGTTAGAGGTATGAATGTGATCAACTGCTGGCACGGCCATTAAGTATCTGGTGTGTGTGTGTGGCGGGGGGTGGCTGGCTGAGAAGATTCCCAGGGGAAGTGATATCTGAAGTAGGTTTCATAAGGTGAATATGATTTTGAGAAACCAGGAGGCTTGGGGCATAGAGCAGTTCAGGCAGGGACCAGCAAAAGCATGGACTTTGAATGTATTTGCTGACTTTCGAGGAGTGGTTTTGGACTGAAATTGTTTCTATCCTCGAGAAGACAGGAAGAGGAGAAACTTAATTGCCTTGTGACTGGCTTGTACCTATTTTGATTAAGGTATCTTGTCTTTCTCTACAGCGAAGCTAAGTATGCCATAGCTATATAATATAAACTTATATATCTTCATCCCATTTTATAGTTATTCAAGTGCTTTTGAAAAATTGCTCAAGTCTGAGCAATTTTTGCAACAAGCCTGTGAGTGAGGCAGAGATGGTATTACGTATCACAGTCATTAAGAGCCTGGACACTGAAGTCCAACAGACCAGCCTCAGATTCTCCCAATGCTGGGCCAGTTACTTCATTTCTCTGAGACACATTTTCTTCTATTGCCCTCTCACACATGCCTATAATGTCACACTTTTCTTGACTGATCAGATTTCCTTAGTATGGCTGACTTTCCATTTGACTGTAGGAAATCCAACCGTTGCCAATTTTAGAAGCAGCAGAGAATGGAGATGAAGACGAAGGCCTTTGGAGTCCTATTGCCTGGCTTCAAATGGCGGCTCTGTTCCTCTCCACATGGAAGGACCACGGCTCTTCTTTGGAAGGTAACATCTCACTGTCTTGAGACTGAGTGTCCCTCACGCCCCTGCTCTTTTTGCCTGGACCATATTCCCCAAGCATGGGCAGAGGGTCCTTCCAGAATTCACTGTAGCAGAGCTGAGGCATTCCTATAATATTAACAAGACCATGAAAGGCATGAGAAACTGAAAGGGACCCTAAAACTGATATCAGCTTCATTTGCTGTTAGAATCCACAATCCTCGGCCCCTAGAGAGTTACTTCTGGTGTTCTTCTCCATCTCCCACTGTGTGGAAGGGTCAGCTTACTGCCTGAGGAAGCTGGCTCTGTAGCCAAGAAGCCCGCTCCCTGAGAGTGATGGGAGAGGGGAGGAAGTTTTTCCTCTCATACCAGAATAACACATACTCTTAGGGGTTCCCCTCCCCCTCAGGAATTCAGTCTTTCCAGGATGATTGGCAGAGGACATTTTAATTTCTTTCAGGCTGGAAAACTTTACGCCTTCCAAAGCTCAGTGAAGCCAGGCAGGACCCCTGGCAAGCTAAAATTTTGACTAGTCTTCCAACTGATATTTTTAAGTGTCCATTTATTTAGTGGGGCAAACATTGTCTTCTGTTAATAAAAACGGTAAATATCTTTTTTTTTTTTTTTTTTTTTTTGTAATTTAAAAGATTTTTAATGAATCCTCAGCCTCTTTCATTTACTCATTTTGGTATATAACAATCATTACTGCCAGGAATTCTTTTATTTGAATTTCACCTGGAATTTTGTTCTTTTCTAATTGAGATTTTTTTTTTTTTTTTTTTTTAAACATCTTTATTGGGGTATAATTGCTTTACAATGGTGTGTTAGTTTCTGCTTTACAACAAAGTGAATCAGCTATACATATACATATGTTCCCATATGTCTTCCCTCTTGCGTCTCCCTCCCTCCCACTCTCCCCATCCCACCCTTCCAGGCTGTCACAAAGCACCGAGCTAATATCCCTGTGCCTTGCGGCTGCTTCCCCCCAGCTATCTACCTTACTACGTTTGTTAGTGTGTATATGTCCATGACTCTCTCTCGCCCTGTCAAAACTCACCCTTCCCCCTCCCCATATCCTTAAGTCCGTTCTCCAGTAGGTCTGCGTCTTTATTCCTATCTTACCCCTAGGTTCTTCATGACATTTTTTTCCCTTAAATTCCATATATATGTGTTAGCATACGGTATTTGTCTTTTTCTTTCTGACTTACTTCACTCTGTATGACAGATTCTAGGTCTATCCATCTCATTACAAATAGCTCAATTTCATTTCTTTTTAAGGCTGAGTAATATTCCATTGTGTATATGTGCCACATCTTCTTTATCCATTCATCCGATGATGGGCGCTTAGGTTGTTTCCATGTCCTGGCTATTGTAAATAGAGCTGCAATGAACATTTTGGTACCTGACTCTCTTTGAATTTTGGTTTTCTCAGGGTATATGCCAAGTAGTGGGATTGCTGGGTCATATGGTAATTCTATTTGTAGTTTTTTAAGGAACCTCCATACTGTTCTCCACAGTGGCTGAACCAATTCACATTCCCACCAGCAGTGCAAGAGTGTCCCCTTTTCTCCACACCCTCTCCAGCATTTATTGTTTCTTGATTTTTTGATGATGGCCATTCTGACTGGTGTGAGATGATATCTCATTGTAGTTTTGATTTGCATTTCTCTAATGATTAATGATGTTGAGCATTCTTTCATGTGTTTGTTGGCATTCTGTGTATCTTCTTTGGAGAAATGTCTATTTAGGTCTTCTGCCCATTTTTGGATGGGGTTGTTTGTTTTTTTGTTATTGAGCTGCATGAGCTGCTTGTAAATTTTGGAGATTAATCCTTTGTCAGTTGCTTCATTTGCAAATGTTTTCTCCCATTCTGAGGGTTGTCTTTTGGTCTTGGTTATGGTTTCCTTTGCTGTGCAAAAGCTTTGAAGTTTCATTAGGTCCCATTTGTTTATTTTTGTTTTTATTTCCATTACTCTAGGAGGTGGGTCAGAAAGGATCTTGCTGTGATTTATGTCATAGAGTGTTCTTCCTATGTTTTCTTCTAAGAGTTTGATAGTTTCTGGCCTTACATTTAGGTCTTTAATCCATTTTGAGCTTATTTTTGTGTATGGTGTTAGGGAGTGATCTAATCTCATACTTTTACATGTACCTGTCCAGTTTTCCCAGCACCATTTATTGAAGAGGCTGTCCTTTCTCCACTGTACATTCCTGCCTCCTTTATCAAAGATAAGGTGTCCATATGTGCGTGGGTTTATCTCTGGGCTTTCTATCCTGTTCCACTGATCTGTCTTTCTATTTTTGTGCCAGTACCATACTGTCTTGATTACTGTTGCTTTGTAATATAGTCTGAAGTCAGGGAGCCTTATTCCTCCAGCTCCTTTTTTTCGTTCTAAAGATTGCTTTGGCTATTCGGGGTCTTTTGTGTTTCCATACAAATTGCGAAATTTTTTGTTCTAGTTCTGTGAAAAATGCCAGTGGTAGTTTGATAGGGATTGCATTGAATCTGTAGATTGCTTTGGGTAGTAGAGTCATTTTCACAATGTTGATTCTTCCCATCCAAGAACATGGTATATCTCTCCATCTATTTGTATCATCTTTAATTTCTTTCATCAGTGTCTTATAATTTTCTGCATACAGGTCTTTCGTATCCTTAGGTAGGTTTATTCCTAGATATTTTATTCTTTTTGTTGCAATGGTAAATGGGAGTGTTTTCTTGATTTCACTTTCAGATTTTTCATCATTAGTATATAGGAATGCCAGAGATTTCTGTGCATTAATTTTGTATCCTGCTACTTTACCAAATTCATTGATTAGCTCTAGTAGTTTTCTGGTAGCATCTTTAGGATTCTCTATGTATAGTATCATGTCATCTGCAAACAGTGACAGCTTTACTTCTTCTTTTCCGATTTGGATTCCTTTTATTTCCTTTTCTTCTCTGATTGCTGTGGCTAAAACTTCCAAAACTATGTTGAATAAGAGTGGTGAGAGTGGGCAACCTTGTCTTGTTCCTGATCTTAGTGGAAATGCTTTCAGTTTTTCACCATTGAGGATGATGTTTGCTGTGGGCTTGTCATATATGGCTTTTATTATGTTTAGGAAAGTTCCCTCTATGCCTACTTTCTGGAGGGTTTTTATCATAAATGGGTGTTGAATTTTGTCGAAAGCTTTCTCTGCATCTATTGAGATGATCATATGGTTTTTCTCCTTCAATTTGTTAATATAGTTTATCACATTGATAGATTTGCGTATATTGAAGAATCCTTGCATTCCTGGAATAAACCCCACTTGATCATGGTGTATGATCCTTTTAATGTGCTGTTGGATTCTGTTTGCTAGTATTTTGTTGAGGATTTTTGCATCTATGTTCATCAGTGATATTGGCCTGTAGTTTTCTTTCTTTGTGACATCCTTGTCTGGTTTTGGTATCAAGGTGATGGTGGCTTCGTAGAAGGAATTTGGGAGTGTTCCTCCCTCTGCTATATTTTGGAAGAGTTAGAGAAGGATAGGTGTTAGCTCTTCTCTAAACGTTTGATAGAATTCACCTGTGAAGCCATCTGGTCCTGGGCTTTTGTTTGTTGGAAGGTTTTTAATCACAGTTTCAATTTCAGTGCTTGTGATTGGTCTGTTCATATTTTCTATTTCTTCCTGATTCAGTCTTGGCAGGTTGTGCATTTCTAAGAATTTGTCCATTTCTTCCAGATTGTCCATTTTATTGGCATAGAGTTGCTTGTAGTAATCTCTCATGATTTTTTTTATTTCTGCAGTGTCAGTTGTTACTTCTCCTTTTTCATTTCTAATTCTATTGATTTGAGTCTTCTCCCTTTTTTTCTTGATGAGTCTGGCTAGTGGTTTATCTATTTTGTTTATCTTCTCAAAGAACCAGCTTTTAGTTTTATTGATCTTTGCTATTGTTTCCTTCATTTCTTTTTCATTTATTTCTGATCTGATTTTTATGATTTCTTTCCTTCTGCTAGCTTTGGGGTTTTTTTGTTCTTCTTTCTCTAATTGCTTGAGGTGCAAGGTTAGGTTGTTTATTCGAGATGTTTCCTGCTTCTTAAGGTGGGCTTGTATTGCTATAAACTTCCCCCTTAGAACTGCTTTTGCTGCATCCCATAGGTTTTGGGTCGTTGTGTCTCCATTGTCATTTGTTTCTAGGTATTTTTTTATTTCCTCTTTGATTTCTTCAGTGATCACTTCATTATTAAGTAGTGTATTGTTTAGCGTCCATGTGTTTGTATTTTTTACAGATCTTTTCCTGTAATTGATATCTAGTCTCATGGCGTTGTGGTCGGAAAAGATACTTGATACAATTTCAGTTTTCTTAAATTTACCAAGGCTTGATTTGTGACCCAAGATATGATCTATCCTGGAGAATGTTCCATGAGCACTTGAGAAAAATGTGTATTCTGTTGTTTTTGGATGGAGTGTCCTATAAACATCAATTAAGTCCATCTTGTTTAATGTATCATTTAAAGCTTGTGTTTCCTTATTTATTTTCATTTTGGATGATCTGTCCATGGGTGAAAGTGGGGTGTTAAAGTCCCCTACTATGAATGTGTTACTGTTGATCTCCCCTTTTATGGTTGTTAGTATTTGCCTTATGTATTGAGGTGCTCCTATGTTGGGTGCATAAATATTTACAATTGTTATATCTTCTTCTTGGATCGATCCCTTGATCATTATGTAGTGTCCTTCTTTGTCCCTTTTAATAGTCCTTATTTTAAAGTCTATTTTGTCTGATATGAGAATTGCTACTCCAGCTTTCTTTTGGTTTCCATTTGCATGGAATATCTTTTTCCATCCCCTTACTTTCAGTCTGTATGTGTCTCTAGTTCTGAAGTGGGTCTCTTGTAGACAGCATATATAAGGGTCTTGTTTTTGTATCCATTCAGCCAATCTGTGTCTTTTGGTGGGAGCATTTAGTCCATTTACATTTAAGGTAATTATTGATATGTATGTTCCTATTTCCATTTTATATATTGTTTTGGGTTCGCTACTATAGGTCATTTCCTTCTCTTGTGTTTCGTGTCTAGAGAAGTTCCTTTAGCATTTGTTGTAAAGCTGGTTTGGTGGTGCTGAACTCTCTCAGCTTTTGCTTGTCTGTAAAGGTTTTAATTTCTCCATCAAATGTGAATGAGATCCTTGCTGGGTAGAGTAGTCTTGGTTTCAGGCTATTCTCCTTCATCACTTTCAGTATGTCCTGCCACTCCCTTCTGGCTTGTAGGGTTTCTGCTGAGAGATCAGCTGTTAACCTTATGGGGATTCCCTTGTGTGTTATTTGTTGTTTTTCCCTTGCTGCTTTTAATATGCTTTCTTTGTATTTAATTTTTGACAGTTTGATTAATATGTGTCTTGGCGTGTTTCTCCTTGTATTTATCCTGTATGGGACCCTCTGTGCTTCCTGGACTTGATTAACTATTTCCTTTCCCATATTAGGGAAGTTTTCAACTATAATCTCTTCAAATATTTTCTCAGTCCCTTTCTTTCTTTCTTCTTCTTCTGGAACCCCTATAATTCGAATGTTGGTGCATTTCATGTTGTCCCAGAGGTCTCTGAGACTGTCCTCAGTTCTTTTCATTCTTTTTTCTTTATTCTGCTCTGCAGTAGTTATTTCCACTACTTTATCTTCCAGGTCACTTATCCGTTCTTCTGCCTCAGTTATTCTGCTATTGATCCTATCTAGAGTGATTTTAATTTCATTTATTGCATTGTTCATCGTTGCTTGTTTCATCTTTAGTTCTTGTAGGTCCTTGTTAACTGTTTCTTGCATTTTGTCCATTCTACTTCCAAGATTTCGGATCATCCTTACTATCATTATTCTGAATTCTTTTTCAGGTAGATTGCCTATTTCCTCTTCATTTGTTAGGTCTGGTGGGTTTTTATCTTGCTCCTTCATCTGCTGTGTGTTTTTCTGTCTTCTCATTTTGCTTATCTTACTGTGTTTGGGGTCTCCTTTTTGCAGGCTGCAGGTTCGTAGTTCCCGTTGTTTTTGATGTCTGTCTCCAGTGGCTAAGGTTGTTTCAGTGGGTTGTGTAGGCTTCCTGGTGGAGGGGACTAGTGCCTGTGTTGTGCTGGATGAGGCTGGATCTTGTCTCTCTAGTGGGCAGGTTCACGTCTGGTGGTGTGTTTTGGGGTGTCTGTGGCCTTATTATGATTTTAGGCAGCCTCTCTGCTAATGGGTGGGGTTGTGTTCCTGTTTTGCTAGTTGTTTGGCATAGGTTGTCCAGCACTGTGGCTTGCTGGTCGTTGAGTGAAGCTGGGTGCTGGTGTTAAGATGGAGGTCTCTGGGAGATTTCCGCTGTTTAATATTATGTGGAGCTGGGAGGTCTCTTGTTGACCAGTGACCTGAAGTTGGCTCTCCTACCTCAGAGGCAGAGCCCTGACTCCTGGCTGGAGCACCAAGAGCCTTTCATCCACACGGCTCAGAATAAAAGGGAGAAAAAGTAGAGAGAATTAGTAGAAGTATGAGGAAAGAAAGAAGGAAAGGAGGAAAGGAAGGAAGGAAGAAAGAAGCAAAGAAGGAAAGAAAGGAGGGAGGGAGGGAGGGAGGGAGGAAGGAAGGAAGGAAGGAAGGAGGGAAAGAAGGAAAAAAAGACAGAAAGAAAGATGATACAGTAAAAATAAAATAAAGTATAATATAGTTATTGAATTAAAAAATATTTAGAAAAAAAAAAAGGGACGGATAGAACCTTAGGACAAATGTTGGAAGCAAAGCTATACAGAGAAAATCTTACACAGAAGCATACACATACACCTTCACAAAAAGAGGTAAAGGGGGAAAAATCATAAATCCTGCTCCCTGAGACCACCTCCTCAATTTGGGGTGATTCGTTGTCTAAAGGAGGGAGGGAAGGAAGGAAAGAAAGAACGAAGGTAAAGTATAATAAAGTTATTACAATTAAACTTAATTATTAAGAAAAAGAATTTTTAAAAAAAAGTCATGGACGGATAGAGCCCTAGGACAAATGGTGGAAGCTAGAGTATACAGACTAGATGTCACACAGGAGCATACACGTACACCTTCACAAAAAGAGGAAAAGGGAAAAAAATCATAGATTTCGCTCCTAAATTCCACCTCTTCAATTTGGGATCATTCCTTGTCTATTCAGGTATTCCACAGATGCAGGGTATATCAAGTTGATTGTGGAGCTTTGATCCGCTGCTTCTGTGGCTGCTGGGAGAGATTTCCCTTTCTCTTCTTTGTTTTCACAGCTCACAGGAGCTCAGCTTTGGATTTGGCCCTGCCTCTGCGTGTAGGTCGCTGGAGGGCGTCTGTTTTTTCGCTCAGACAGGACGGGGTTAAAGGAGCCGCCGATTCGGGGCCTCCGGCTCACTCAGGCCGGGGGTTGGGGGATGGGGGAAGGAGGGGCACTGCGTGCGGGGCCGGCCTGCGGCGGCAGAGGCAGCGTGACGTTGCGGCAGAGGCCGGCGTGACGTTGCACCAGCCTGAGGCCCGCCGTGCGCTGTCCCGGGGAAGTTGTCCCTGGATCCCGGGAACCTGGCAGTGGCGGGCTGCATAGGCTCCGCGGAAGAGGGGTGTGGAGAGTGACCTGTGCTCGCACACAGGCCCCTTGGTGGCGGCAGCAGCAGCCTTAGCGTCTCCCGCCCGTCTCTGGGGTCCGCGGTTTTAGCCGCGGCTCGCGCCTGTCTCGGGGGCTCGCGCCCTCAGCCGCGGCTCGCGCCCGTCTCTGGGGTTTGCGCTTTCAGCCGCGGCTCGCGCCCGTCTCGGGGGCTCGCGCCCTCAGCCGCGGCTCGCGCCCGTCTCTGGGGTTCGCGCTTTTAGCCGCGGCTCGCGCCCGTCTCTGGAGTTCCTTTAAGCAGCGCTCTTAGACCCCTCTCCTCGCGCACCAGGAGACAAAGAGGGAAGAAAAAGTCTCTTGCCTCTTCGGCCGGTGCAGGCTTTTCCCCGAACTCCCTCCCGGCTAGTCGTGGTGCACTAACCCCTTCAGGCTATGTTCAAGCCGCCAACCCCAGTCCTCTCCCTGAGCTCCGTCCAAAACCAAAACCTTAGCCTCAGCTCGCAGCCCCGCCCGCCCCGGTGGGTGAGCAGCAAGCCTCTCGGGTTGGTGAGTGCTGGTCGGCACCGATCTTCTGTGCAGGAATCTCCCCGCTTTGCCCTCCGCACCCGTCGCTGTGCACTACTCCGCGGTCCCGAAACTCCCCCCTCTGCCTCCCGCAGTCTCCGCCCGCGGAGGGGCTTCCTAGTGTGTGGAAACTTTTCCTCCTTCACAGCTCCCTCCCACTGGTGCAGGTGCCGTCCTTATTCTTTTGTCTCTGTTTTTTCTTTTGCCCTACCCAGTTACGTGGGGAGTTTCTTGCCTTTTGGGAGGTCTGAGGTCTTCTGCCAGCCTTCAGTAGGAGTTCTGTAGGAGTTGTTCCACGTGTGGATGTATTTCTGGTGTATCCGTGGGGAGGAAGGCGATCTCCGCGTCTTACTCTTCCGCCATCTTCAAGGTCCCTCCGGTAAATATCTTTTTAAGTTCAAAAGAAGGGATGACATAATTTGCCTATAAAATAACATTTTTACATATTTGCCATCATAGGCAAGAAACTTAAAATATGTTTCCCTCAAAGATGATATCTATTTTGTCAGGAGTAAGAATATCCACTGCACCAGTCCTATTAGCCCAATTTCCTAAATATGGAACTACATTCACCTTCGGGACCTGAACTTTAGCTCATAAAATATAAATATAAATATATAAATATATATGTATATATATATATATATATATATAAAATCTGAGTGTATGATTTTTTAAGTCTGGCTTATTTAGTTTTCAATAATGTTGTACATGGGACATTAAACGTCCAATCCAGGCTGGTTTTCAGTTAGGACTGGGATCTCAACTCCAGAGGTGTCTGCTTGAGTTGAAGACACCATCTCCATATTGACTTTTTAAAAAAATATATTTATTTATTTTTATTTTTTGGCTGCTTCGGGTCTTAGTTGCAGCACACGGGATCTTTGTTGAGGCACGTGGGATCTTTCATTGCAGCTTGCGGGTTCTTCATTGCGGCATGCGAGCTCAGTAGTTGTGGTGCGTGGGCTTAGTTGCCCCATGGCATGTGGGATCTTAGCTCCCCGACCAGGGATCAAACCTATGTCCCCTGCATTGGTAGATGGATTCTTAACCACTGGACCACTGGGGGGAAGTCCCTCCATATTGACTTTTATAATCTTCTGAGTCTAAGCCCCTAACCTCTTGCAGGGAATAGTTTAATGAGAACACTACACACACACACACACACACACACACACACACACACACACACACCCATACATTTTTTTGCAGTAGCTAACTTTATATTTTACTATACATTATACCCTTAAACCTTTATTTCAGTAGACAATATTAATTACTTTCCTACTGTAGATGGTGAGGAAAATAATATATTTTATCTTCCTCCTCTTCCTCCCTTTCTCTTCCACCACCCAATTTTAATCCATTACATGTATTTTCTTAGTGTTTGCCTTTCTTTATTAATAGGATTATACTGTTGTTACTTGGTTTGTTAGCTTTAAATAATATTCTTTTAATCCTGATTGATACAGATGAGAAATTAGCATTCTCCACCGTCTGCTTTCTTTCCCTCTTTCTCTCCGTATTTTTACTAGTCATACCACACACACACACACACACACACACACGCACACACACAATTTACCCCTCTTCCATCCCACCCTAATGTCTACATTTGTTTTATTCTTAGTTGTACAGGTAAATATAGTCAATTCTTACTATCACCATCAGTTCTTTTTTCATAGTCCTCTTTGGTCTTCTGGAGATTCTACTAGATCTATAATATTGCCTGAGTTATTGTATGAGAAAAACAATTTGTTAGCTTCATACATAAATAGCAGTGTAGCTGGGTATAGAATCCTTATGGGGAACTTTTTTTCCTTAAAGGTTTTTTGTTAGGCTTACTCTTAGATACTGAATTAGGTATTGTGGAGAAGTCTGTACTCAGCCTTATATTTTTCCCCTTTGTAAGTAATCTTATTTGTTTGCCTGTTATCCAGGGAAGGCTTTATATTAAAAATTTATTAATATATGAGAATATGTCTCACTGTTGACAACACTAAGTAAATTTTCCCTGGCATATATACTGCATGTTTTCTTATGTTAGATTCAAATCACTTTTTATTTCAGAAATTAAATTTTGATATGCTTATTCTGTTGTGTTGTTTTAGTTTTATGCTTTGATTAAAGGACTCCAGTGTCTACACTGCATTTCTTTTTAATGTTTTTGCTCATTTTAATCTTATTTTGTCACTTTAATCATTTCTACACTTTGTATGTCTACTGTATTTTTGGCACTATTTTCCCTGGTAATCTAATGTTGCCTTTATTTTTGAGATTTCTTTTTCCCTGTCCTTCTCCTGAGCAATACCAGCTCATTTTTTATTTCTTACTCATATCTCAACATTATTTCCCTTAATTTTTGTATTTCTGCTTTGTGGTCTTGCTTCAGAGTGGCAATTACACCATTAAATTATTTTTTTAAATCAAGGTAAATTTACATGTATTTCATAGTATCATTTTAAAAAAATTAACATCTATATTCAACTTATTCTGTCATCATTACTCTTCTAAGCATTTTATAAATGTTAGTTCATTTAATCATCACAATAACCCCATGCAGTATGTATTAACTTAAACTCCGTTTTACAAACTGAGGAAAATGAGGCACTAAGGTATGAATTAACTTACTCCAGAGATGTGTATTGGTAAACATGCAGTCTGTTTCCAGACTCCACTGTATTAATGACTATGCTATGCTGCCTCCCAGATGAGTATTTCTTTTTTTTTGCGGTACGCGGGCCTCTCACTGTTGTGGCCTCTCCCGTTGCGGAGCACAGGCTCTGGACGCGCAGGCTCAGCAGCCATGGCTCACGGGCCCAGCCGCTCCGCAGCATGTGGGATCTTCCCAGACCGGGGCACAAACCCATGTCCCCTGCATCGGCAGGCGGACTCTCAACCACTGCGCCACCAGAGAAGCCCCCAGATGAGTATTCTTGGTTATTTATTTTTTATTCTTTCTTTCTTTCTTCTTTCTTTCTTTCTTTTTTTCCTTCTTTCTTTCTTCTTGTAGTATCTCATTTTTGTTTTTGCTTTTGTAATCATTATTGAAAAAGGTGCATTTTTCTGGCCCAACTATTGCAGGAGTTTCAGATGTGGAGGAGGACCCAGTTCCAGGCTGTGGCATTTTGCGCATTGGTTCACGTAGCTACTGCTTCTCACCAGTCCATGGATATGGGCATGTGCGAGACAGTGCAAAGACTATCTTGAACCTGGTTGTCACAAGACAAACTGCTTCCCTATACATATGGCAGTTTTATGAGTGATTCTTTATTTAGACCTCCCTTTTCTGTGTCTCAAAATCAACGCAGGTCTGACATTGCTTCTTCTGCCAGCTGGTGCACCCCAATTCTGTGTTGCAAACAGCAGTCTAGTTTTAACAACTAGACTGTACCCACCACATCTGAGGGTTGTCATTTTGCTTCTTTCTGATATCTGCAGAAGCTGACCCCTTGCCTGCTGCCAGGGACTTCACTCTGTGGCATTTTCTCTCAGTTTCCTCCCACATGGCCCCTGCTCTGCCCTGCTTGGTCTCCACTGCTTTTGGCAGCCCTTACACCTATTTTGGGCTCTGGAGATTTGAGCTGTCTCTTACTTTTGCAGAAAATGAAGTTTGTATTTTTGTTTCCCATTCCCCTTGTTGCTTTTGGATGTCCTCCAGTAGGAAAAGGGGGCTATGCTAACTGCACGGACCACATTCAGACCACTAGTGCCCCCTTTATATTTTTATACTTCCATTTCTTCCACAGTCAAAGACCCTGAAATTAAAGTTACTAGACCTCTGACGGGAATGGCTAATAAAATGATTATAAAGTTTTTCATGAATGATCTGTTATTAGTGAGAGAATGGGAGAGAGTATGAACACTATTGGCCTCATTTGATTAGGCTCACGTAGCCAGACTCTATTGAAATCACTTTTTACCCTATTCTCATTGATGAATGTTACTAGCATGCTGTTTACTTCCTTTACTGGATTACAAATGAATGCAATTAGAATTCTAAAGTAAAAAACCAAACCCTCTTGCCCTCATTTAATGCACACCTAAAGGGTCTAGATTCATAAACAGTATCTATTTATCATGTACAATGATATAAAATAAAAATGCTATTCAGCTTAAAGGTTCTTTTGTGGTTATGACTGAATTACTGAAGGAAGAGTATGGTTCTCCCATGTCATTTTAATAAAATATGTAACAAAATGGAAAGTAATAAAATATGCTCCCTATCAATAATCAGCTAAGGAAACATTTATTTTAAAGTCATTCAATCCATTCTCAAGATATTCTAGTAAAGTGAGATTTTTAAAGTTATGGCTTTACTATATGCTTGGATTAAACATCAGTGTCATTTTCTACTCCAGATTTTAAAACTATCCAAAGTAAAACACTGTTCAGAGCAAAGATAGTCTCAGAAGTTTTCTTGCAGCACTCCAGCTGTAAAGGAGGAGAAAGAAATGTGTGCATTTACTGTTCTCTTAGATTTGAAGCCTCCTTCCTAATTTCCAGGCAAAAATATTACCCATGTTTTCGTATGAACATTATTTAAAACTTGTGTAAGTTTCTTCCCATGTTTAATCCCATTTGATTTATATATGTAGTTTCTAATATTCCATTTCCCTTTTCATTAAATATTTACTTCAGAAACTGAAAGAATTTGTAGCAGGAAAGAGCAATTTTAACAATGTTAAATGAAATTGATATTTAAGTTGAAACATGGCCTTCTTCACCTCTCAATTCCCCATAATTCCTCTTATGCCTTAATTATGGTTTGTCAGGCCTATGATTTGGCTATAATTTGCTCCTCTGAAAAAAGTTTAAGAAATGAATCATTTGTTTTTAATCCTTATTAGTGAGATTTCTTTTTCCTCTCAATTTTCTCACCTTCTAATTTTCAATACAAATGATGAATCATGAAGTCACTGGGATTTTCCTAAGCATGTTTGGCAACCTCTTCGAATTTCTTGCCTATAAAGAAGTCTAATTTGGGATTTTTATGACAGGAAGACATCATTTATTACCTGAATAAAACATGTGTTAGTGAAACTAATTAAGTGAAGAACTGCTATATGATGTAAGTTGAAAAGTTTATACTGTTACATTGCTTTTTTTAAATTTCGAGTAATATCCTATTATTTTATGTTGATATTTACTGAAGCCTGTTCATGTTAAAGTTGTCCAAATTTTAAAAGTTAATAAAGTAAAAATAGTGCCTTTTACAATTAGTCTTAAAATTACATGTTATATGATCATCAGATATAGCAGAGCACTATAAATGTTTCGTTTTAATTTGAAACTTTGAGTGTTAATTCAATGTTAGTAGGTACTCAATGTTAAATGAACAGTTGGATGAATGAATGAATGAGATCTAGTAAAAGAAGGGTGACCAACTCATCCCAGTTTTCCCAGGATTGTCCTGCTTTTCAAACTGACAGTCCCTTGTTCTGGGAAACTTTCAGTCTCTGGCAACGTTAATGGTAGGTCACCCTAGAGAATGTAAGTTTACTTCACATACCTTCTGCTTCGTTTTAGAACAGGGGTCAGCAAACCATGGCCCTTGGGCCAAAGCCAGCCTGCAACTTGTTTCAGTAGAAAAAGTTCTGCTGGAATATAGCAATACCCGTTCACTTAGTATTGTCTGGGGCTGCTTTCCCACGACAATGATTAGTTGCAACAGACTGTATGGCTGCAAAGCTGAAAACTTTACTACTGTTTTCTTTACAGAAAACATATCTATATTCATACATTCCATATTTTATCTATTTTACACAATTAAAAGAGCATCATATAGAAAATAACTTTTGAAAATGTGTGATTACATTTGATTAAAGATATTATTTATGATTTGGGGGTAAAATAAAATATATTCACTTACTTTAACCTCCCACTCTATGCCAGCTACCGTGCTAAGTTTTAGAAATAAATGTGAAAATAAAGAAGATACTTCTGTCCCCTTGGGGAACTCATTCTATAGTCAAGGAAATAGGCAGGTAATGTTGATAAAATGTAAGTAAAATATAAGTGAATGCAAATGCGTTCAGATGAAATATTTTAGATCAGGTGGGATAATGTTTTAAGACAGTGGTCATTGTTAAAAATTTTCAACTTTTTTTTTTTTTTCTCCACTAAATCTATCCTTTATTCACCACCTCGGCGTAAAGATCAAGAAGAAAAGAGAAAAAAGCAGGTATCTTGGCTCCTTAATTTCTTGATTGAAGATTGTGACTTACACCTGCCACTTAACACTGCAGTGACTACACTTTCAGATTAAAGTTTTCTTCAGCATTCTCAAGGGTTTTTAAGTTAGTGCTAGCATGATAAAAATGGAACAAGCAGGACCATTTAGGGGAAAGTTGAGATTTAAACCAAACTCAGAAAAGATGACACTTGTGAGTCAAAGTTGCTAAGATCTTACAGGACTTTCTTAGCAAAACACAGATGCAGAAGGAAAAAAAGAGAGTCAGAAAGAGGGAGGAAAAATAAATTAATCCTTACTAGAGAAATAAGGAATGAAAAAAATCTTCAAGTAAGGATAATAGGAGCTTATTAAAATCTTATCATATGGTAGTGTTAGAATCCTGGATTCAGCTCTGCCTGAATTCCACCCCTGTACATTTTAGCAATGGGAACTATTAAATCCCATTTTTCACTTTTCCCTGATTCAGCTCATGTTTCTATCACCTATAATTGGTAAAATCACAGCTAATGCATAGTGATTCTTAAAATTTTCCTCTGAAATAGCAGAGGAAAATAAAAATGAATATGTGACAACTTGAAAGCATAGCCCAGAGAAGTCTAGAGTATGTATAAAACATCCATCTTTCAAATCTCACATTTTACCTTAAAATTCATGAGAATTTTGTGTCATTCCTCATAATATGGCTTTTTAAATAATAAAAAAGAATGTATGCTTCAGAAAGAAAGAAAAATAATAAAATCTTTCATGGGCCCTGCACTGGCCTAAGTGATCTACAAACCTCATTACATAAAATTTCACAAAAACAATTGGTATTATTATTCCTATTTTACATATGAGAAACCTGAAGCTCAGTGAGATTAAGTTCCTCAAGGTCACAGAGCTATAGATTGAAAAGTCAGTATTTAAATCCAGACCCAGTTTAATGCCAAACCTTAGCTATTGTCCTGAGACTCTACAGAATCACAGACCAGAAAGGACACAGAGCTGAGGGGCATCAGAATCAAGATGTGCTAAGAGATGTGTCAAGTTCACCTCAAGGACATGGAATATAGGCTTAGGTATAAGAATAACAACAAAAATAACCTTTTCAATGTGAGTATCTCATATGCATCAGGCACTGGGAACTAAAAGGCAACTGCAAGACCTTGGAAGGAACTACCAAGCTAGCAGGGTAATATGACCTTGTGCAGGAAATTAACTTCAGCTGTGCGCGTGTGTGGAGCTCCAACGGGTCTTGACATTTTAGTAAGCATTGTTGTGCCACTGAACTGATGTGGTATGTTGAGCTACAGAAACAAAACGGTGGAATGGGTAACACAAAAGAACCGCCAAAGATATACTGTGAAGAAAAGGGCGTCATCTTGGGAGAGTAGATCACCCTCCCCTCCCCTTCGGCACAGGTGGGCAATGGACACTCAGTGCTAGAGTGCCCGGCTAGCAGGAGAGCTTTTTGTTTATCTCACGGCTACTTCAACCTTGATTAGTCTTCTATCCTGGAACCTGTGACTCACAGGCTGAGGATAAGTAATAGCAATTATCAGGTATGGTTTTTTTTTTTGCAGTACGCGGGCCTCTCACTGTTGTGGCCTCTCCCGTTGCGGAGCACAGGCTCCGGACGTGCAGGCTCAGCGGCCATGGCTCACGGGCCCAGCCGCTCCGCGGCATGTGGGATCTTCCCAGACGGGGGCGTGAACCCGCGTCCCCTGCATCGGCAGGCGGACTCTCAACCACTGCGCCACCAGGGAAGCCCCAGGTATGTCTTTAATTAACATAGAAATATATTTTTAAAACTACCTTGAAAATCAATCTATTACATAAGGATGGCACACAGTTTTTGACAGTTTCATCTAAGATAATATATTAGTATATTATGCAGGTACACACATATAAATGCCTTCTTTTTTTTTTTTTTTTTTTCTTTTTTTTTGCAGTACGCGGGCCTCTCACTGTTGTGGCCTCTCCCGCTGCGGAGCGCAGGCTCCAGACGTGCAGGCTCAGTGGCCATGGCTCACGGGCCTAGCCGCTCACACGGCATGTGGGATCTTCCTGGACCGGGGCACGAACCCGTGTCCCCTGCATTGGCAGGCGGACTCTCAACCACTGCGCCACCAGGGAAGCCCTAAATGCCTTCTTATACACTCTTTTTCTTTTCTTTTTTTAAAGAATAAAATACTTTGTGTATCTACATGGCAAAAAGACACATGACAGGTGAATTATCACCCAGTTAATGATCCAGAATTGATGAAAGCTAGAAAACACACATTCTAAAGCAGATTTTTTTTTCCTACTTTGTGGAGGGGGAAAAGATAAGCAGAATTTTGTTTTGTTTATTCAGGTTACAACAGACACTTGCCTAGTGCTCTGCAGTTTCTAAAACTTTTACCCAAGTCACCCCATTTAATTCTCAGAACAACCCTTAAGGTAGATGGGATCATACTCCTTTTAGAGAAAAGGAAATCAAGACCCCAGAATTTAAGTGACCTACCGGAGGTCACATTGCCAGTAAAGGCTGGAGTTACAACTAAAGCCTAGGTGTCTGAACCCAATTCCATTCCTTCTCCAGCTCCAGCCCATCATCACTTCACTTCACTTGATACAATGTAAAGTCTGTGTGGATAGAATTTCTAAATAAACAAACCAACAAAACCCCAAAATGTTGCAATGAACTTGGGAGTGCAGATATCTCTTTGAGGGCCTGAATTCAATCCTTCTGGATAAATACCCAGAAATGGGATTACTGAATCACATAGTAGTTCAATTTTTCAATTTTTTAAACGGTCCTCTACAGTCGCTGCACCATTTTACAGTCCCACTAACAATGTAATAGTGGTCCAATTTCTCTACATCCTCACCAACACTTTTTATTGTCATTTGTTGTTGTTGTTTTATAATGACCATCCTAACAGGTATGAGGTGGTATTTCATCTTGACTTTGAACTGCATTTTCCTGATGATTAGGGATGTCGAGCATCCTTTCCTATACTCTTGGCCATCTGTAAGTCTTCTTTGGAGAAATGTCTATTTAGGACTTTTGCCCATTTTAAAAATCAGGTTAGTTGTGTTTTTTTGCTATTGAGTTGTAGGAGTTCCCTGTATATTTTGGATATTAACCCCTTATCAGATTTATGATATTTGCACTCCCATGTCCATTGCAGTATTATTCAAAATAGGCAAAACAATCTAAATATCATAGACAGATGAATGGATAAATAAAATGTGAGCTATAATAGATACAACTGATATATATATGCATATATATATCATATATATATTATATATATAATAAAATATTATTCAGCCATCAAAAGAAGGAAATTCTGTCATATGCCACAACATGGAAGAACTGCAGGACATTATGCTAAGTAAAATAAACCAGTCACAGAAGGACAAATACGGCATGATTCCACTTATATGAGGTACCAAGAACTGTCAGTTTCATTGAAGCAGAAAGTAGAAGGATGGTTGGCAGGGGCTGGCGGAGGGGAAGAGGGAGTTGCCTGCTGTTCAAGGGGTACAAAGTTTCAGTCATCACGAGAGATCTGCTGTACAGCATGGTGCTTATAGTTAACAGTACTGTACTGTATACTTAAAAATTTGTTAAGAGGGTAGCTCTCATGTGATTTTTACCACCGTAAAACAACAAACAAAAACAGGGTGAAGGAAAAGATGGGAGCACTAAAATATAAAAATCTATTCAACACAGTAGTTGACTGTTTCTGAATACAAATCCACTGCCGAGGACAATTCAGACCATCACTCAGGGCCAGTCTTTGTTCCACTGATAGGCAGTTGGGGCAGTGACACCAGGAGGCCACCTGCTGAGAACTGGGCCAAAGAGTGACCAGAGGTGGGATCCATCAATTAACCTTTGACCCCCCCGCTTTGCCATTCACCACCACGGTGGTGCAGATCTGGCTGGCTCTCTTCCTGTTCACCTTGCTTCACCCTCAGAGCGTAGCTGCCCTCGATTCAGCTCCTTTCTTGAGGGGTGGGTATGTAAGGGTGTTCACCATCTGACCTTCTGGAAATGAGTTAAGAGGTGAACTCTTTTCTTCTTTCTTTTTCTTTTCTGGTTGACAGTCAAGGAGATCTCTGGTTTATGAGAGTAAACTCAGATTTTTGGCTACAAATGACTGGCTCTCTGAGGAAATACAGATGGACAGTTCTTGGAGTCGAGAAGTGTGGAAAATCTGATGAGGAAGGTGTGGGCCCGGCCAATGGAAAGCGTTTTGGTGGGTCTAATGATTTTGGGAAAATCTCTGCAAGGCTGGAACATTTTGCCACACATAAGTGGTTATTTCCTTATCCTCTTCTACCTTCACTGAGGGCTCTGTGTAGCAGATCGGAGAGCGAGAAAACTGAAAAACAGCCTCAATGTGGGGAGAGAGATTTCAATTTAGGTTTTTCAAGTGTATGGCATGTAACAAAGCCTGTATTTCTTTTTCGTTTCAAATGAAATCTGCCTCATTCTGGTTCATTTAACTCTTGGAAACATAGTTTAATATGTTCCGAAAGCCCTTTGAGCCCTTTGAAGGAGGACTGTGAAGGCTTTCACCACCGTCTCCCTTCTGTAGAAGCAGGAAATCAAGTTTTGCCAAATGCAAATGAGCTCAGACTCCAAAAGGCCAAGTTTCAAAATGCAGAATGCTGTGGGATTTCAGACAGCACGCCCTGCACACATGGTATTTGGAGGGTCTAAGAAACGACAGAAGGTTATCACGACACACTTAAAATTTGTGACTTCAGAAAGGCTAACCTGCACAGGATGTCTTAGACTTCCGTTAGTGAGTTAGAATACCTTTCCTTCCTTTTCACGGTCGCCTTGGAAGCCCCTGCCCCTGAGAATTCTGTAGAACCCCCTGTTTCTACAGTTGTCTGTGTTCTGGTTTGGAAAAGAAAGGCCTCTCTTTGATCCCCATATCATAGTGGATGCACACTGACTGCCTGAAAAATGGCATTGGCTTTGGTGGAAGCAAACAGAAGCTGGTCCAAGAAAACCCCCTGCTGTCCCTCAAAGGGTTAATAGAGTCAGTTCCAAAGGAGTTAAGCAACCACTGAAATAGGATAATAAATGTGACACTCTCAGACTATCAGTAGCAAATATTTGAGCTTATCAAATAACGGAGGAAGTAGTTTAGTTACAAATCAACCAATCTCTCATAAAACAAGTTTTCACACAGGGTCATTTCATTGAGCTGGAGACAGCTAGAGGCCACTCGTAGGCAGAACTCCCACTCTGTGTGTACTGGGTACAGCCCCTGGTGATTAATGGACAGCCAGGGGGGAGGCTGCCCCCGCCGCCGCTCTGCTGAGAAACCAAGCCGGGCAGCCTATCAGCAGCACAGCCGTAAACAGCATCTCAGGATTATTGCGAGGAAGTGACTCATCTTCTGGGAACATAGCTGGGTTTGTCCTCCCTCTCTTTCACCACCCGCCTTCTTTCTCTCCCTTTTTCCCCCCTGTATAGCAGAGACCATCGTGTCCTAGAAACTATAGTAGATGTCACTGCTTGGCACTTGCTGTGCAAAGAGAGGACAAGTATGTGGGTGTGAGGGGGAGGTGGAATTCTACTCTTAAAGTAACAGTGACTGTGATGCCCAAAGGCTCTATGGAGGCTGTTGTTCTACCGCCTTTGAAATTAGTTTGTTGAAGGCATCTAATTTGGATTCCAGAAAAAGCACAAACGCTGTGTTAGGGTGGAGAGGGAAAAAATTAGAGCTCCTTGTTTCAAAGTAAAATTCTCATTGAGATTTTAGAAAAAAACACATCTTGGCATGATTTGATTAATTTAGCAAGTGAAAAGAAAAAGATAGAGTGCTGCTAGAACCTGGGGATGTGAATGTCACCTCTAACGAAACAGAAATATGCATATGATATTTCTATATTATGATATCATAGAACGTTTGTTTTCTCCCCCCAAGGATTGTAAAAATAAAACATGTAGATTATACAAAATACAGAAATAGAAATATAAAGTTGAAAAAATTCAACCGTGATACCACCATTTGAAGGCAACCATTATGAACACTTTGTATGTTTTCTTCCAGCGTCTTTAAAAATAGATTGTTGAGACCTTAACCATATGTAGAATTTTCTTTCTTTCTATTTTCAGCCAACGTGTTAGCATAATGATGTCCCCATCATGTTATTCAGTCTCTCCTTATACATAATTTTAAAGCTGCAAACTACGTATTTTTGCAACTTTAACTAACACAGGGCAGTTTTGGAATAGGCATAAGTTCACGCTGAAAGCAATATTTGCTCTATTTTTGAGGCGTATTTACTTGAGCTGTTTCTAATAAAAATGCAAGAGAAAATTCTATGCTATTATTCTCATGGTTAACGCATTAACTTTTGCATTTAAAATAAATATTCTGGCAATTGAATTTTCCACAGAACTAGAAGAGAATCAGTCTTGATCTCCTAGCCTTATAATGTACTTAACCCGCTAATGCCCTTTCCAAATGCACGAGCCCTTATTGACCAACCACCTTTAGATGTCAAGATGAATTAAAAAGTGAAGGCATGACTTTCACATTCACCCCCTTTCCCCACCCCCCAGTACCTGCATTTAGATGCATTTTGTTTATGTGGGACATCTGGAATTACTTTTGATGACTATTATCTTTTCTGGGTCCCGGAACTGGACACATTTTCTCCTAATCAGCCCCGGAGCCATTATACATTCTGAACAGTAACTCCAGTGTCTCACCAACAATGCCTCTGCCTTTCTCTTACTTAATCTGGAATAAAAGTTATGTTGTGAGTGTTTGCATAGAAATATGGCACTGAATTCACTTAAAATATTCAGCATGCCTTCTGGTATAAGGTATGTCCTTTCCCTGTTCCCAGAACAAAATTCTCACTAAGGGTTAAAATGCTGTGGTAGCCCCATCCATGGGGGCGGAAGAGACGACTGCCTCTTTCCAAAACATGGGATTCAGCTCGTTTCCAAATAGAGTTCCTCTTAATTGACTTTAGTATTGATTCCTATGAGACTTAAGTTAAAGGACAGAAAATAGCTTTCTTTTAGAATAAAATTCAGGCTTACCTAGATTTTTTTCTTGCCCCAGAATAGATATAATTTAGAAGGAGAATTTAGAAGATAGTTTTGAAAGCTGTTTCTGTTTGCAAATCCAAACTTTAATAGCCTTCCATACATTTAGTTAGTCAGAACTTACTGAGAGAGAAAATCTCAAATACTGTGACAGATTATACTTGCAAAATACTAAATTTTAGCGTCGTGTCTCTCTTAGAGTTTTTCTTTTAAGTTAATGGCAGTTCTCAGTTATAGGGATGTCTGCAAGATAAAGAAACCAACAATTTGGACTATGGATTTGAAGAAATATTAATACATCTCTACCTTTTTTTCTTCAAATCATTTGCAGTTAGTAAAAACACTGTATGAAGATGGAAGTGAATGAACTTTTATTTAGCACATACTAAATATGTTCCAAGTGCATGTTCCAAGCTTTATATACACTTAGATATTTAAGTAAACCTTACAACAATTTTGGGTTGTAAGTATTGTTATCCTAATTTTATCAAGTAACAAACCAAACATGTATAATTAGTAAAGTGTGGAAGGTCAGTTATCTCAAATTTGACAGTCACAAAGGAAAGTTATCACTTTTTAACAGACAAAGATGCTTCCAGTAGCATATCATACAATATTGAAACATAAAACTAGGAAGTAAAATCCAATCAGAGGGAGAATTCTAATAGAAATTCTAAAGGTAAACTTCTCTAAAGATACAATATTGTTTTTCACTCCTGAAAATTCAAAATTGGAACTTCTGAAGAACTATGAAATGTTCTATCATAGAGTGAGCAGGGAATACACAAAGATATTGTTTTAGTACTCTAATCTGAGGTTCCCATCAACCCTCTTATTTTCCTTCTCCTAATGAATGAATATTCACTTTCCAGTTTCCCCAGTTATTGTTCTCATTCTTTCTGGGTCATTTGACCCAGTCCTATTTCTGCATGGTCAAACCCCACTTCTGTTATCGGAGCAGAGGATCCGAGGAGCCTTGGAAGGGAGGTAAAGGAAGTAAAACCTGTGGGCAAGAGAAGAATGCAGTGAGGGTCACAAGAGCAGCCACTATTTTTTGAAGGCTGTCTCTGTGGCCGAGTTTGTGCCAGGTGCCCTGCCTGTGATTCTCACAGCAATGCTGGGTGGTAGGTGTCCAATTCTTCTTATTTCCTGTTGAATAACTTGAGGTTCAGAGATGTTAAAGAATTTGCCAAAGATAACAGCTAGAAAGTGCCAGAATCATTATTGAAACTTAGATCTGTCTGACTCCAAAATGTTGTTGCTTTTTATTAATCGATTGCATTGTTCTCTCGCAGGTATAGTGATTTGCTAGTACTCTCGTTTTTCACAGCTCACAGGCAGATATTGACAAATAAAAAATTAAAAGGACCCAGACACATCATGTCTAAAAGTCAGTCAAGAGACTGGGTTCTCAGAGGAGGATGTATGTTCCTTATTCTCTAGAGTTTGAGAATAAGCTGAGACAATTATTTTTCTCTTCCTGATTTATGAGAACTACGTCAAAGGTATGGACCAACACTTTCTTGGGTCACATCGGTCTCTGCAATTCTGTGTTCTGCGTTGACTGCCTCTTCTAACCAAACCTTCCATGATACGTAACTAGACTGGCATAGTTACTTGAAGGAATAAAAGTTCCTGATGACTTTTCAGGATAGATCTCGGATAGAACATGTGATAGAATTCTTCACACCATCTCATTCTTTTCAAGTTCCTGATGAGAGTTGCCTTAAAACTAGCAGAGGCTATAATGGGAACAGGGTCAGCTGGCCCTGAGAGAACTTTCATACTCATTGGTTTGATTCTTGGCTTTCTCAACTCTTAGTGTATCCTGAGATGACCGGACAGACTTGACACGGCGTCCTAAACGAAGGGCTACACTCTCTGGGGTTGTGAGGAGTCAGCAATATTTCTGACTCAGTATTGTTTCATATCAGATTTGTATATGTTACACTTTGCACTTGGTATAGATCTCCCTTCAAATAAAATAGCGATTATTAAATACTCTGGTGCTTTCCGGAATTAATATTGAACAACTATGCTTGCCTACAGTTCTTGAGTTTGACCGACTCAACTTCAGTGTATGTACATGTTTTTATTACAGGAATAATATTTTTGCAAATATTAAACCCGTTCATTTAAATTGTTTCCCTCAAGTAAAATTTCCTTTGTGTAGTTTCAAGCTTAGCACTTCAGGATAGGACAGAACAGGGACCTGATTCTATGACAAAGTAATGGGCTTGAAAGGCAGCCTCTAGGGAGAGCAGCGCTGGGAATGTTTAAATCCCTACTTCACCTGCTTCCTTCTACAGCACCCCTCCCTGCACATGGGCACATACTAGTCTTAACATTTCAGCAATAGCACCAGGAAGACCTCCATCATGGGGTCCTCCAAATTTACAGAAACAATCTCCATGTTTACTTGATAAGGCTTAGCATAGAGGCTGGCATTTGGAAGGAGGGAAATAGCGTAAAGGGGAAAAAAACATTCTTTCCATTCCAGGGGATTATGGGAAGAGAAAGAGAAGAAACATTAGCCTTTGGAAATATATTTGCGGTCCCTCGTATTTTGGTTGTAAATAGCATCCCATCCTCACTGTTGAGAATGTATTATTTGAGATAGCACCTAAGAAGCAAGAGCTGAGCTAGTTCCGCCTGTACTTCATGCGGCACAAAAAGCGCAACGCGAAGAAAGGATAAACACATGTGGAAAGTTACACCAGTGTACTCATCTCGCACTCATAGGTTGTGTTGCTTTTAGATTTGGAGAGTTTAGATTCTCTCTGGGCGTCCTGCAGATGGACCTCAGCAGGTACTGATAGACCTTAGGGAAATCTTGGGGTTCACTCTTTAACCCCCAGCCATCTAGAGAAAATGGATAAGGTTAGAACACCAAGCAAACTCCTGAAACTTTTATTTACCTAGCTCATTTCCAATGAGCTGGACCCTCCAATGAATTTCTGAACTTGTTGCCATAGTGGCGGTGCCCACAGCTAGCATCAATGGCTCCCATCTCAGGCTGTGCATTACAATAACCTGGCAAGCTCCAAAAGCCACCACAGCCCAGGCCCAAACTGAGACCCATGAAACCAGCATCTGCTGGGGGCGGGGCCCTGGCACCAGGCCTTCTAAAAATCTCTCCAGGTAATTATAACATGCAACCTGGGCCAAGGATGACTTAGTTAGCTGCAAATTACTATTGTCCTACAGCGGCAAGCAATTTTCATTCATGGGCCTCTTCCTGAATCAGCTATACGTAATTTTATTTGTTATCACTCAGGAAGATTTAAGCACAGAAGTATATTTCCTTTACAGAAGGATATATTGTCCATTTTAGTTTTTGTTAAAGGAGCAAAATTATGACAAGAGCACTTATTGTGGCAAAATAAGTGCTGCTCTCAGTTGACACGCATGCTCTGATGTATAAGGTGGAATTAAAACAGGGCTACCCAATCTTGGCACTGCTGATGTGCTCGGCCAGATAATTTTGTGTGTGTGGGAGGGACTTTCCTATACACTGTAAGATGTTTAGTATTATCCCTGACTTTCACTCACTAGATGCCCGTAGCACCCCCCTCCCAGTTGTGACAAACAAAAATGTCTCCAGACAATAGAACAACATCACAGGGATCCAGACATTTGCTCAAAAGAGAGGGAGGTAGAAGGAGGTGAAAGTAGGCAAACACTAATCCTGGAGGTTAATCCATTACAGTCAAAACCGCTGTCAAGATAAGTAAAATTTCCAGTCTAGCCATCCTTGACAGCTACTTCCTCCTGAGAACCTTTTCTCTTTCATTGTGACAGTCACTGCTCTTAAGGAATGCAATTGTCTGTAACTCAAGAAAAGGAGGTGTCAGATTGGGGGCTGTTTAGAACTTCAGGTATGGCCTGGAAAGAAGGCTTTAAAATGCACTGAAATTAACAATAGCCTTGGGTTTTCATAATTTCGCATGCCTTCTTTTCTCTCTCCCTTCAACCACTCTCTTTATTTAATTAATTTATTTATTTTTTATTTTTTTGTGGTACGCGGGCCTCTCACTGTTGCGGCCTCTCCCGTTGCGGAGCACAGGCTCCGGACGCGCAGGTTCAGCGGCCATGGCTCACGGGCCCATCCGCTCCGCAGCATGTGGGATCCTCCCGGACCGGGGCATGAACCCGTGTCCCCCGCATCGGCAGGCGGACTCTCAACCACTGCGCCACCAGGGAAGCCCAACCACTCTCTTTTTAGATGATAATCATGTGCATAATTAAAACCAATCGGGCTCTAGTCAATTCTGTGACGCTACAAAACATATTTCATCATTAGTGGTGTTAATATTGGTTAAGCTCATTTTATGTGAAACGCATCAGAAGGACGATAGGAATGTTTGATAAAAAATTTATATGAATATGATGTATGTGAAGACAAGCAATCCTTTTTCTTCCTTGAGATATTAAAATTCCAAATTGAAAATATAGTGGGGCAGTCTTTTAAAAAACATTCTATAGAGTAGCTGCTATGTAATATCACAAGGAAACACAGATGGGTTAGGGGAGACTTTAAGAGGTCGACTAATCCAAATTCAGTTCAAACAAGATCTAAATAATGATCTGAGATTCTCATTGTTATTTTCAAAATCACTCTCTACTTTTGGGAGCATATGGGATGCCCTCCGCTGGCTGAAAAAAACTCAAGTAAGCTTTGCAGCTATGTGAAAAGAAGAAGCCATTAGTGTATAACTTGATTTTGCATGTCCCAAAGCTTCAGGGATAAACAAACAAACCACCCCTAACAACAAAAACCTACTCTTTTCCAGTAGCCTGAACAAATCTCCAGGCTTTCTCCAACTGGAAAGCCCAGCAGAGAGCTGTCCTACTTTGACAAATAATTTAAATTTACTTCTCAGGTCTTGAGCCTACCTTTATTATTCCTCTTCTTTCTTCAAATAATATGAAGACACTCGCATTTTCTCTCTCTATGTTTCTACCTCCTTCCAACTCCATAAAGATGGACATCTATCCAGGCTCTTGATGAACTATTAGACCCAAAAATTGGTTTATTTGGCACTTTCATAGTGTGAGGCAAAAAATAGCCTAAGTTCTTTTTAGGGAAGAGGGTGAGAGATCCCTCCTTTTTTTCCCCTGACTCATGGGGACCCTTAGTTTAGGCAAGTATGTCCTACAAATATGGTTTGTTTGTTATTTTCACTTTCTAAATTCAATATGTTGACATTTGCAGATGTTTGAAAGTTATTATTTTTCATGAGAAACTGACATTTCTCAGTTTACAGATTTGTTACTTGTTGCTCTTAAAAAGCATGGTGTAAGTGTCCCTTTGTAACATTAGTCTAGAGCCTCAACATAAAGCCATAAAATTACTGAGTACAATGAAACAGTATGTTAACAAAGAAATCCATCCTAATATAAGTTTATCATGTCTCCAAAATTAAATTTTACATATTTAGTCTTAGAAAGATACTTGGATCTGATTTTTTTTTTAGTAAAACACTTCAAAGGTAAAATGAGTGTGTCTTAAGGCATTTTGGGTTTTCCACATAGAAAGTTTTCCAAACTCTCAGTTAAAAGCTGTGGGTCTCAAATGGGAGGAGGGCACTCCAGATAGACAGCATTCAAAGCTTGACTAACTGACTAATCAGATAAACCTTAGTGAGACTCTGGACATTCCAGGAATATGTCTGGAAACTATCTCAATTACCAAATTTCCAAGTACTGAAATGTGTGGGCATGCTCCATCCTGGATTTCTGCTGACTCACATTTTTATTCCCAGCAACACCTTTCTTCTGTCTCCCCTCACACCCCAATTGCAGCCTCCCTCCTAGTCTTCATCCAGTCGTGCCTAAGTTGATGGTCATTGCACAAAGGAAAAAAGGCTGTACAGGAATGAGATCTGGGGGATCCAAGAGCTGCTGTGAGGTAGAAAGGAGGGGAGACTGCCATTGTCACTCGCTTGCTGCGTCCTGCCAGCACTGCCACAGCACACGACTCAGGCGGGTCTAGGTCATTGCCGATGGTGGATCTTCAGTGTTGTTTGCAAAGAGCTAGGAGGCTTTACTGCTAAATCCGTGAATGTAAAGGAACTTCCGGAAAAAAAAATTGTTTCAGGAGAGTTTTTCCTCTCCCTTTTCACCTTCCTCCCTTCCCCCCTCCCCTTTCCTTTTCAAAGAGGGAGGCGGTATAGATGGTGGGTAAGAACTTGGACTTTGGAGCCGAGCTGCCTGACTCAAAACTCACTCTACCACTTACCAGCTGTCCGTCTTAGGCAACTATTTCACTTCTCTGTGACTCATTTTGTTCATCTGTAAAACCTCTCTCTCAGGGGTTGTTGTAACAATTAAATGAGTTAGTATGTACAAAACTAGCAGTATCTAGCACCTGGTAAGTACTCACTGAAAAAAAAAAAAGGGAGTTCCCACTGCATAGCAGGTGGATCACGCAGGATAGTCTATGTACAGGGACAACACAAAACCCACCTTAGTAGACCCAAGTCCAAGCCCCACTAGAGATAGATGAGCACTTCTGATTCCCAGGCTCAATTTCACAGAAGAAAAAATATAATTGGCACCAACTTGTATTGGGAATCCACCACAAATCTGAGCCTCTGTAACCATGAGGCCAAGATCCTTTAGTACATATGTAGGTTTAGGGATCCACTCTGTTTAGGGATAGTTCTTAGCAAAAGGGGAGGCACGAATTGAACAAACTCCTCAAAAAGCGCCTGCTACATTATTGTATGAGTCTTCTAGGGCTCCCATAACAAAATTGTACAGAATGAGTGGCTTAAACAACAGCAATCTATTTTCACACAGTTCTGGAGGCTGGAAACCCAAGAAAAAGTGCCAGCAGAGTACGTTTCTCCTGACTTGCAAATGGCCGCTTTCCTGCAATGTCTTCATGGGGCCTTTTCTCTGGGCTTGAGCATCCCTGGGGTCTCTTTCTCTTCTTACAAGGACACAAGTCCTATTGGATTAGGGCTTCTCCCTTATGACCTCCTTTAACCTTAATTACTTCCTAAAGGCCCTATCTCTAAATGTAGTTGCATTGGAGATTAGGGTTTCAACCTATGAATATTGCGGGGGGACACAGTTTAGACCATAACATTTATCTTAGATAACTTCTATGAGGTCCCTGTCTTAGAAACTAGTGAAGAACATGTTTGTCTGTTTTCTAGTTAAGCCTTAACCTTAAATCCTTAAATGACTGATATACTAGGAGGTGGTGGGGCAGTGAATAAAAATTACTCTCTTCACGTTCGTTATCAAAGGTGACCTGGAGTTTTGATAGCATGGAGGACTCCTAATAACTATATCACAAAATTGTTGCTGAGAGCGTACTTGTTTGGTAGAGGGCATTGGTCGGATATTGTTTAAATATGTACATGATTAAATTAGTGATAAAATTATATGTCTCTATATTTCAAATGATTAATTTGTGGAAATTTAAAAATGTTTATGTGCTTTAGTTCTTGATCCAAGCTGCAGAGCAGATGCAATTATAGAAATGCATTCCACAAAGGTATATCCCTTTCCCAGGCTTTTATCTTACTGCTTAAAACTCTTCTTATAATTTTTCATTTACCTGAAATAAAAACCTATATGTCATTATTATGTTAGGAATGATGCCTACTTTCCAGGTCCTTATACTAAAATTAGAAGGCTTTTCTTCAAATAGAACAAAATCTCAGTTAAGCAACAAATAAGAAAAGACAAATGTCATTAATTTAGGTAGAAAGTCATACAGAAAGAGACCAAATGAGTAAATTCTAAATCCCCATAAAAGTTCTTTCTAATTTGGAAATATTTTTTTCCTCAAACCATAATTGATACTGTCTCCTTGGAAACAATCCTAAGAGACTAGCTGGGTTACTGGAAACCATGTAGTTTAAACCTAAATTATAGTAATGTGTTGCCTCTTCCTATTAATGCCAGTCTTACTAGTAAAGACAATTTGTGTACCTTTCTATCATGTTATAGGCTAAATATGACGAAAAAGTGCTCTGAGTCAGAATGTGAGCTGAGAGGGGTGAGTGCATATTTTTCAGTGCAAAGTAATACATTGACATTTTGATTTTACTCATTGGTTTCTTGGGCTACATTAATGCGGCTGTGTGCCCACAAGACAAGGTCAGCTTCCTGAGCTTTCAAAACTGTGTGGGACATTCAGTAATCTCATACGGTGAGTTTTGGAGGCAGGGGTGGAGGAACCAACTATTCTCCCACAAGACATTGGCAGCTACTTAAAACACAGTTAATAGCAACTTAGTTGAATTTAACAAGCACCTCCCTCTCCTGTTAATTACAGTATGTAAGGCACTGTCCTAGGAATCTTGGAGATGAGAAAGCGAAACAGACTTGGCCCTGGAGAAAGACAGTTCAGTAAAGGGAATCCAATTGACTTTAGGACTCAGTGAAGTGTAATACATTATACTGGAGACACAGTTACCATCTGGAAGCGCAGAAAAGACAAATGTGTAGAGAGAGAGAGATATGCAGGGACAGCACACCCACTGTTGGGTGTCCACTGCTGCATGTCCACTGCTGCGTGTCCATGGCTCTTCCCAACACAGGAACCTTACCAGCAGGGAACAGGGCAGGTGACTTTCCACCAAAGCCCATGAGTGACTTTGAGATGCACAAGTGTGAGGAAAGGGAGAAAGACCTTCAGTCATCTCTCCAGAAGTCAGTATTAACTGTGTTATTAATAATAACTGTGCTATTAATAATAACTGTGCTATAATAAATAAAGATTTATTTTCTTTTATTCTTTATCCTCTGCTACCTAGAGGCCAATATTCTTGGAAGCAAAGAGACTTGGCTTCCCACTTGTGTTTTAGGATGGGAGCTTAAACCTGTGGAATGTGATAACATTCTGGTCAACATTCTGGTCAATGAAATACTTGATGTTAAAGTAAATTTATTAAATGCGAGTTCCCCTATTTCTCAAATAATTAAATCATTACTTATGGCAAACAAGCTTATTTATTAGCATGTATTTACTTTGTGATATTGTGTTTTGTGTATATTATAATTGAATATGCAAGGCTGAACTGTTTCTTTGGCATAGCCACTAGAAATTTGGAGTTTAGATGCTCCTTTTTCTACTAACAAAGCCTAGGCTTGGAGCTATTGTTTTCTGTGGAGCATGCTTTATTTAAAGTTGGAATTTAGATATAAAGTCTTCATCAATCTAATACTAATTTTATTTTTTTGGCAAGTGCCTCTGACGTAGCAAATTCACTGGTCACTATGATTTGATTTGGGAACCTGGGAAGTAGAGGTGATACCTTTACAAAGTCATGGTAGGAGAGTAACAGCTGGCTAAGCCTGGCTCTGATACTTGATGATCACTTAGTATTTCTTGAAATATGCTGAAGAGTGTGAAATTGAAATGGCGTGGATGATGACAATTATTTATTACATGAATATTCGGTGGTAGGACTCTCTGGAATATATTTATTCAGAAACTAAAGGAAGATAGATTCAACATTGCAGCTTCGTCAAATTACTATGCCAGCTTGAGCAGCTTGAACCAGACAGCATGTGAAGAGACTCTAAGACCCCCTTTTTCTGAGCTGTCTTCTCAATCTATTCACTAACGGAAATTTTGGTCTTCTCATCATCTTCAGAATCGACCTCAAGGTTTTATTCTTCCATTTCCTTTCTTTGTCACCTAGTCTCAGAGCCCATTTCTCTATCATCTTGGTTCCTTTGGCAGTAATTCTACTTCTTTCCTATTCGATACTGCTTTAGAAAATACCTCAGCTTGCCCCAGTACAAAGAAATTAACCAAGGAACATGCTTCAGTAGTTTTAAGTTACATTAACTTAAGAGCTACACAGCTTCTTAGCATGACAGCTTTTGAGCTTTTCAGTTTCTAATGCAATTTAGAGTAGTAAATTTGAAAACATAAATGGAGCTTATCTATTAATAACCAAATGGCATTAATAACCAAATATGATGAGGACATTGTGCCTGTAAGTTGAAACCAATATCAAAAATTTTTTAAATATTTAGATATTTACTATTGAAATATCTTTAAAATAGCTTTTATTGGTGTTTCAGATACATAAAATAGGATTTGAAATGCAGGCATTTCCATTAAAAAATAGTAAATAAAGTACATGCTATCTTTTAATCACTTTCAGTTTTGCCTGTAGCTATGATAAAGTATAGGAAAGAGTTGGATGATGGGATGATAATGATGACAATTTAGTATCATGTAAAGGTGTAAAATCTCAGGCTAGTTGTGCACATTCCATTGGCTGACTTTGACTAATGCCTTTTGACTGTGTCAAAAGATTTTCCAGACTATGCTGAAAAGAAAAATCAGCTGATTGTCTATGAATGTTAGACATCTGTGGCCACCTATTGCTCTTCTGAGCTCTTGTAACACTTTATTTGTACCGTGATTACTATACTTATCACTTTATCCTTGTGTTATAGCTATTTGTATATCTCAGTTCTCCCAGCAGCCTATAAACTCTAAGAAGTCATGATATAGATCTAATTCATCTTTGAATGTTCCATAACACCTATCCCTGAAGTCAGTAAATGCTTATGGAATGACTGAATGAATAACAGATGGTATTATTTTTATATCACCGCTCCATAATTAATATTGACAAATTTATATGGTCATGTAACAGATTTTAACAGCAAAGCTTTGTGCATGTGGGAGTCGAGAAGAGTAATGCACATTCCTGAACGAGTGAACGATAGCTGATGACTTCAGAACCACCAGACAACCATTTACTTTATCTGGATCAAGGACTCTGCATGGATAAAAAGCAAAGAAAGTCATCCTCCTTGAAAAAAAAAGTTGTCTTAAAATAGAGGTGTGCTATCTAAAGCTCCTTTAATTCTTTGGGTTCAGCCCTATGAAATCACTCTCCTTGATGTTTAATCATCCCAAATCCCATAATAATAACTTGGGAAAAGATAAACGGCCATAGAAAACATAGAGCATGGTAGAATTTTAAGTCTAGTATTAGGAAGATTTGACCTGGTTATAAAACTCATTCATGGAAGCATCGTGGTTAGAATTGGTGCAAAACCACTCACCTCTACACTTGCTTAAAGGTACCAACAGGATATAGGGAGAGAGGCCTTCATAGAAAGTAATGGACAACCATAATGCCTAAGTTACTTAAACTAAAACAGATGTTTTCATATGTGTGTTTGAAGTTGTAATTGCTTTTATGTTTGTTTGTATGTTTGTGCTAAGAAAAGAAATAGATATTGGAGGGAAACAGACAAAATGTTCTACACGTGCATTTCTTACAAAAAAGGAATTTGCAATACTGTTAAGGAGTAGAAATACTTAATGGTTGATCAATAAAATTCTTCCAGACTTTCTCATTACACTGACCTTGTCTCTCTCTCTTTCTCTATCTTTTTTTTGCCTTGGATTTGGCAGCTGCTACAGGGATTGTGGTTTTCATGAAAAAGTAGATCTTCTTCTTTTTAAATGTCCATATATTACAAATGTAAAACTTTAGAATTTCAAAATATGATAAAAATTTTTGTTACTTTATAGGTTTAGATTTAATTTATTTTAGAAGCTTCACCATTCTTTTGATAGTAGCTGACAGATCCAATCCTGTTCCCATATGCTTCCTGCTATTTTAAAAGAAACAGTACACAATTGCCTCAGAGAAGCACCATGTGTTTCTGAAGTGTGAATCTGAAAACCATCCATCTGGTCATGCTGGCATCTTTCTGAATTGTATGTGATTGAAAGAAATGTATTCAACATTTTGCAACTCTTTGGCTAGATGAGGAAGATAATAAGATAAAGGAGATCTTTTTCTCATTTCCATTTATTGAAAATCAACCTTTCAGCCTGGAATACCTTGCTTACCCTTCCACCTGGTTGACCCTAATCATCCATCAAGACCCAAATCCCATGCCTTCTCCTTAGTGAATTCCTCTGTAACCCTAGCTCTGTTTTGTTTGCAAAACTCTATTCATACTGGTAAGAAAATGCTTATTTACTTTGATTAAAATTATTTTTTAAAATATTGCCTCTCCTATAATCTGTGAACTCCTAAAATGGAAAGCGGATGGTCTTCAACGCAGTTTAATTTGACAAAATATAATACAATATTCCAGATTCTAGTTCTGGGCTAGAGGGCTGCAGAGATAGTATTGAATAAGCAGAGATCATTTTTCCCTATAGAGATTACAATCAATCTGGGAAGAAAAAACTGAACAACTAATTATACTTAAAGGTGAAGCTCAGTGAGGATATAGCTACATCTGAAACCTCATATACACAAAAATAAATCTGAAAGTTCAGTCTCTTTAAGGTTGCTTCTATTATTAATAACTTCTGTATGACATAAATATTCAGTTTGATTTTCTAGATTGGTGGAAACGTTGGATGGATCAATACTACACTTCAGTGTCTCATGAAGGTAATGAACAGTCTCTGAATTATGAGCTAAGCATAATGCTGGGTTTTATATATATATACTATTTTATGATGCATTTGTAAGCCCTCTATGCTAAAGTTACTTTATATTTTTGAAACTTAATCCCAAAAGTAAGAGTTTTCTTAAATTCTTTAAGAAGTAGGTAAGCTGTATTAAATCATTATAGTTTCAAATATATGATATTAAAATATGTCCACATATCAATCAAAAAGAACTTATAACTTTATGGTAAACTAAGAAACTAAGACAAAACACTAAGGGTAGGGTAACTTCCTGTATTTTTACTGCATCGAAATACATAATTGGATCGACTGTAAAAAGAACAGTAAAAAGACTCAGTAAAAAAGACTCAGTCCATAAAATTTTAGCTAAATTGATAGTCACAGAATTTGGTTCATTAATGAAATAATCTGTTTCTGCCCTAAATGGGGACACCTTGTTTGTGGGTCCTACTAGAGACCAAATTCCTCAAGGGCAGTCATCATCTCTACTTCTTTTGAATTTTGTCAGAGTCTTTGGACTAGAATTCTGCACCAAGTGGAACTTACTGAAGGTTGAATAAATCAACTTTGACCCTCTTTTCATACTACTAAAATGCAATAAATTTAATCAATACACATTCTTTTATCCCTACAAGCATCCTCTGCTATCTGCACTCTTTCTTATAATGAGAGCTCTTTTGCTCTGCAAACTCTGGAACTGTGTTGAAGCACTTACACTTTAGAGTAGAAAACTACTGAATAAGATGGGTTTCGGGCACTCTTTGGAAAGCTAGTGATCTGTGCACTTTTGGTAGGAAAAACTGCCTACTCACTGGCAGAGATAAGGAAAAAAAGGGGTGTTGTTACAAAGTAATACTGGAGAAGTGTAAAAGATGGCCTGGACAGGAGAGAAAAGAGAGACTGGAACACCAGCTAGGAAGCAATGATATTGAAAAAGTTAAGTTTTAACTTCTTGTAAAAGGAAGCGTTTACTTTTCAATTTTTAAAAGTGGTAAGATATAAATTTCAAATCCAAATTATTGTCCAACAATACTGAGAATATTTGCCACTCTGTTCTGTTTTGAGAAAGCTCCACTGAAAGTTGTGTGATTTTAGAGTTAGTGTAATGAAGGAAAAAAAAAAAAAACTTGAAAATCTCTTACTTTGTCATGACTGGGCTGAGGGCAGATGACTCACAGTGTGAATTCAAATAAAATCATTTAACCTTTTTCTCTTATTCAACCCATCTGGGAAGCTGAATACAAGCACTTTACCATGAAACAGATGGTGCACCAAAGCTAAATTTTCCCAGATTAAAAAAGAAGAAAAAATGTGTTATAAGCACTAAAAGAACCAAACGTAGAAAAAGACCAAGGATTAAAAGAAAAAGAGCTATAAGCTGGATCAAACCTTTTCCTCTGTAAAAAATAATGTAATACTTAAAAAATAAGTCCTGTGAGATGCTTTGGGGACAAAGTAAAACATTTCCTCAGCACCATATGTGTAAAGGTGTTCATGACCGGTGGTATGTATGGAAAGTAAAATGCTCTTTGTTGGCACAGAATTGTGTGTTCATTTACCTATATGTCTCAGAAAACAGGTATGATTACTTGAGTATTTTAGGTTATTTATTTGATATCTGTAAAGTTAAATACTAATAAAAGTATTTCTTGAGAAAATGTATGGGACCTATCTGATTACAGCCCTGATGAACATCAGCACTAGTTGACAAATTTAAAATATTTCTAGTGTGTTCTAGAATAATTATGTTTTCTAATCTATTCTCTCTCTATAAGTATATATATATTGCTTATATATATGTGTATATGTATATATTGATATATATTGCTTTGAAGAAAGGCAAGCTATTGCCCTTTGGTAACTCTGGATGATTCTACTTTTATTGTATATAAAAGATTATTAAGTTCAAATGTATTTATATGCCAGTATTAACATCTGTCCTATTTTATGGGAGAAGTGTCCTGTTGCAGTGAAAGCAAAGATATATTGATGAATAAAGTAGAACATAATAGAAAGTATCTGTACTTTCTTATTTCTTGGCTGGTTGTGATAAACTTGGGGGAAGTTAGCTTACTACTTAAATGACATAGTTCATAGATAAGCTAAATGTGAAACCCGGGAAATTCACATTGTAGACATCCAGATGCCACAGTATAAAAACCCAGATTGGACTCTGGGCCCAGGACTGCTTCCAAGGGGAGGTTCTACTGTGGATGAGGAAAATGGGCTCTCACTAACCCAACACAACCTTTCTTTTAGTTAATTCTCAAAATCCTGTTTATAAAGCAAAAAGAAAAACATGTATATATTTTTTCTTTGAAGAATCACTTTTTTATTAAATTTGGGTCATACTCCTATTACTGAGAAATACAGATGAGGCATGGCTAAATGGCTAAGAAGCAGTGAAAACTGAAAGGCAAACATAGCCTGTTTTAAGAAAGTAAAGTTTCTTACGTCTCTTATTCTAATTTCCTATGGAGAAAAGATAAAAGCCTCGACTATCATTATGGCTTTTAATGTGTGCAATAATCAATATCCAGATAAAGATAAATTCTCCAGTTTAACATAGCCCTTGTTCAAGGCAGCAAATGCACTTTGGGAATATTTGCATAAATAATCTAAAGTGAGCCAATACAATCTCTTGAGACTTCCAAACCAATCTGTAGATCCCTCCATTATTCTTTTTGGGTTATATATGTTCAATTATATTTATCAAGTATATATTCCAAATATATATTCAATTATATTTGCATATTATTTGTTATATGCATATATATACATATATATATATATATATATATATATATTCAAACTACATTTGCCCAATTCTTTTTTTTTTTTTTTTTGCGGTATGCAGGCCTCTCACTAATGTGGCCTCTCCCACTGCGGAGCACAGGCTCTGGACGCGCAGGCTCAGCAGCCATGGTTCATGGGCCCAGCTGCTCCACAGCACGTGGGATCCTCCCAGACTGGGGCACGAACCCGTGTCCCCCGCATCGGCAGGCAGACTCTCAACCACTGCGCCACCAGGGAAGCCCTGCCCAATTCTTTTAACAGCAAAAATAATGAGAGGGAAGTAGAAAAAATAAAAAATGAAGGATAAATCATTTATGTGAAGAATTAAAATTCCCAAATAATACTGAATTTGTGATTAAGTGTTATTCGGAGGAAAAGGGGCTTAGGTGCCAATTTCAAAGAGATTATTTGCAAAGTGCCTGTCACTGTACACAGACCTCCCAAGACTTGTACTGGCTCCTTGGCCTGTAAGAGTTTCTCATAGAAGCACTCCAGCTATACTTTTAGGCGGTTTATAAAGGGAAATGTCTGGAATGTGTAGGACCACCGTGCTGACTTCTGGTATATCACATCCAGCAAGTTCCCAGGGCTTTGCGTAGTACAAGACAATGTTGCCTTTGATGGAGAGACTTGGCTCTCTTAGATGATGCATATTGATTTTTCCATCATTATCTCTAGGGTATCTTCTTATACTCTCCCTTCTAATCGAAATACTGAACAGAAATTCCTTAGTATCTAGTACTGAATTTTTCTCCCATCTTTTCCCTAAACTAATCCTGAGATGTGACATGGTATTTGGGCTCCATGTAAGTTAGACTCATTTCTAATCCTTCACCATAACCAGAAGTGAGTCATTACTGACAGTGGTTAAGTAGTCAGGCTCACTTAAGAATAGTGCATTTACATGTATATATTGATAGTCCATAATGGAATTTGCAAAGTGTAAGCTCATATAAACACTTTCAAATCATTTCTACTCTCTCCATAAATCTAGCATAAAAGCATCTGGTGCTGTGTCTATATTTAATGTTAAAAATGACTAGTGTTGCTTCATAGAGCCATTGTTATCATTTCTCTCTGAGCATCAATTCTCTATATATGCAAATTACACAATCTATTCCCCTTCCTCACTGCACAGCAAGAACTGCAACCAAAAATGGATGCAATCTGAACACATCACAAAACTCTAATTAGTGGCTTCAAGTTTTATGTGCTCCATAGTTGTACTAACCTTGTAACTCTCCAAATAGGTAACAGATTTAGAAGAAAGATGTGAAACACATTTGCTTAATGAGAATCCTCCAGATTATTGTCTAACCTGACTTTTTATTTCAACTCTGCTATAGTATAATGTCATTTAAGTTACAACATTTTAGAATAGATAACCAAACTTATGGACACTCATATGACTGGTGGTTCTATCAAATGAGAAAACATGAATCTTCATGGTTATTCAGGTAATTGCTTATAGCATACTCTTAGCACACTATGAAGAAAGAGAAAGGAAACAAACACTTTTTGTATACCTTCTATTTCCCAGGCACCATGTTAATAGCTTTTATTTTACCTTATTTAATCTTCCAAACTCCATCTTGGGTAGATGTTATTATACCTATTTTACAGGTGAGTAAATTGAGGCACAGTAAGTTTAAATCAGCCCAACTCTAGTCTTTATAGATCTAAAGTCCAAGCTCTTTCCACTATATTGTATCACCTGCCCAAGAAGGAGAAACATATTTATATACTCGTTAATGCTTTTAGACCTCTTAAACCCAAGTATTTTTATCTTAACTTACAGTCCTGTTTAATTCCATGTGGTTTATTAGGGAGAGTTAGGCTTCCCCAGAATGAGTGCTTGCAAATTCTGGTTTTCCACTCAAGAGTGTAGAGAAATAGCACAGATTTCCTTGTCCTTCTTTCTGAAATAAAATGAAACTTCTATTTTGCAGTGTGTTGATATTTTTAACATGTGTGCTGATATTAGCTTAAAAATCTCTAATATTATTCTTTTTTTCTTCCTTTTTAAAAAATTTATTTTATTTACTTATTTTTGGCTGGTTGGGCCTTCATTGCTGCATGCGGGTTTTCTCTAGTTGTGGTGAGCAGACGCTACTCTTCATTGAGGTGCGCGCATTGGCAGGCAGATTCTTAACCACTGCACCACCAGGGAAGCCCATCTAACATTATTCTTAAAGCACTATCTTGTTTGAGATTTTGAGTGCAACTTTGTGATTAAATTAACCCTCTTAATTATTATGCGCGAAAAGACTATCCAGACTTCCAGCAACATGGCTCTTTTGCTTCTGCTTTTTAGCCTTTTCTCTTCTTGGAGTTTGCTTTTCCCAAAGGCACAACACTAAGAGAACTTTAACTTGTCTTGAAAATTGCAACAAAATAGCTAAAAATATTGTAGCATTATTTATTTTCCTATTATGGCTTTCATAAACAATATTTCTCAACATTTAGGCCAAACAACAATATTGAATCATAAAGGACGTGAACAGTCTGATCTGAACTAGATTTCTTTAGGAGTTGGATATATCAAAAAGACACATGTAAGAATAAGAGCATCTCTGATGGCTTCCTCTCCAACTAGAGTTTAAATGTTACACAGATAATTCATGTATTAATCACACTTTCAATCAATATCATCGAGGGCTTTCTAATCTAGCCCTTGAGCTGGTCAGTATAATAAAGGATTCTGTGGACAAATACGTTTTTAGGGAAGTTCTCAATATTCCATTGACCTCTTGGAGTGTCATCTTGTACATCCATTCATCTATTTAATAGTGACTTTGAGGAGATTTGCTGTAAAGGAGCTATTTAACCTTTTCTGGTCATGGAACTCTTTTCATTTCTTGGCATTCCAAGGAACTACTGCTTCTTGGAACAGATGTTGGGAAATTTTGGTGTAATCATTTGCAAGTGGAAAGATTTCTATAGGCTGTAATGTTTTAAGCAGCTGAAGTGTTCATTAATTAATTTAGTAGATAAAAGAAAAAGAAATAGGACATTTATAGTTATATGTGATTAAAAGAGACAGAATACCTAAAAATTTATAACCTTTGACTTTCAGTGCATTAATCTAGTTAAACTTCCCTTAATAGAGAAGACTGCTAGTATTTGAATGTATTTTCCAATAGCTATTTTTATTTTGTTGGTAAATAAAGTGACACTGAGTTGCACCAAGAAGACTCCCTAGATCTTATTGTTCTCTAATGCAAACATGTGGAACTCTTTGGAAAGGCTTCCAAGGACTGCTTATCATTTGAACATTGAGAATCAGATCATCAAGGTAGACAGCAAACCATGACTTCCATTCTGCTCTCCCATGAAACTGTCCACAAAGATTCCAAATGGGAGTTTGTTACAAATAACAGGGCTTTGTGGTTATCGATGGTCTTAAATTTTCATGCTTTTGTGTTCATTTTCACTTGCAAATATGGAGAGCTAATATCTAACCTCCTGTCCTTTTACCTCTTACCTAAAAAACATTGTGTTCACATATGGCAGTAGGAAATTGTGCTCACTTTGGAGAGCTCACTCAAGTGTCTATAGTTTCAAAAATACCATTAACAATCCATCTGCTTTTTACTACACACCTATTAGAATAGCTAAAATAAAAATACTGACATTACCGGATGCTGGCAGGGATACCGAGAAACTGGATCTCATAAATTGCTGGTGGGAATGTAAAATGGTACAGCCACTCTAGAAGTCTGGCAGTTTCTTTTAAAATTAAACATTTCCTTACCATATGACCCAACAATCAGACTCCTGTACCCATATTCTAGAGAAATGAAAATGGATGTTCCTGCAAAAAACCTATAGATAATGTCTACAGCAATTTTAATTGTCCTAGCCTAAAACTGGAAACAACCCATATGTCCTTCAGTGGGTGAAGGATAAACACTGTGATAATCCATCCCAGGGAATACAACTCAGCAATAAAAAGGAACAAACTATTTTTATATGCAGAAACACAAATTAATCTCAAGAAAATTATGTTAAATTTTTTAAAAAGCCAACACCAAAATGTTGCATACTGTGTGATTTCATTTATATAACATTCTTGAAATGATAAAACTATAAGAATGGAGAACAGATCAATGGTTGCCATGTGTTGGTGAAACTACAAACGGTACCACAAGGGAGCCCTTTGTGGTGAGTTCTGTATCTTGATTGTTGTGGAGCTCATATGACCAACATGTAATAAAATTTCATAGAATTACATTCACACATATGCCAAAAAGAAAAACACATACTAAAACCTCTAAAACCTGAGTAATGACTGTGGTCTAGTTAATTGTATTGTGTCAATGTCAATTTCCTAGTTTTGAAAAATGTGCTATAGTTATGTAAAATATTACCATTAGGAAAAGCTAAGTGATGGGTACAGAGGACCTCTCTATACATTTTTGCAACTTTCTGGAGTTTATAATTATTTCAAAATAAAATTTTTTTAAAACTTTCAAAATTTCATCTGTTTTTCAGGGGGTGGAAGTGGGAGACGTGAGTGAAGGTACAAATTTCCAGCTATAAAATGAATAAGTCCTGGGGATGTAACGTACAGCATGGAGACTAGAGTTAATAATACTATATTGTATTATTGAAAGTTGTTAAGAGAGTAGATCCAAAAAGTTCTCATTACAAGAAAAAAAATTTCTAAACTACGTATGGTAATGGCTGTTACCTAGACTTATTGTAGTGATCATGTTGCAATATATACAAATATTGAATGTTGTACACCTGCAGCTAATGTTATGTCAATTATACCTCAATTTTAAAAAGAAAGTAAAAAATTACACCTGTTTTTAAGAAGTCTTGTGTCTTGGGTTATCTCTCCAAATTCAGCTACACAAAAGAAATGATCTGGGCTTCCCTGGTGGCACAGTGGTTGAGAGTCCGCCTGCCGATGCAGGGGACACGGGTGCGTGCCCCGGTCCGGGAAGATCTCACATGCCGCGGAGCGGCTGGGCCCGTGAGCCATGGCCGCTGAGCCTGCGCATCCGGAGCCTGTGCTCCACAACGGGAGAGGCCAAAAAAAAAAAAAAAAAAAGAAATGATCTAACCAATCAGAAGTGCTGTCTCTGCCTGAGACCTCCTCCTCATTTTGCCCTCAGTACAACTCCTACAGTGAAACTCAGAGGTAAGACTTACGTTGATGTTTTTGGTTATACAAAGCTAAGTTAGGCCTCGCAGAGAGCAAATGAAAATAATTTTCAACTTTAAATTTAGAAAAAAGATGTTATCTAAAGACACTTTCTAAGAACAGTGGAATTTAACATGGTAGGTGAGGCTTCAACTGCAGTTTTGTGGACAACACCCTTTAAGCTACAGAGGAATTACTAACATTTTCCTTGGTATGAGTGCATAAGGGAAAAACTAAAATAGGGTAATCATGTCATGTGAACAATGATCTTATTAAACGCTTACGTGATTCAAAAACAGTGGCAGATGTGTGATATTGGGAGTGGCATATGGTGAGATTATCAGTGGAATTCTGTGAAAAGTTTTAAACTTCTTACAGATGATTTGAAGGTCTAATTATACAATGTTGATTAAAAAAATAAAAATGTCAGGCCATGTCTAAGATATGGCATGAAACTGAACAGGTTTCTTGAGTGACCCCTAGAAAGTCATTTATATATTTCCAAAGTTGTCTTTGGCCATATTTTCATTATGTAAAGTTGTAGACGATTGGTTTAGTGCTGAAAAAAATATACGTAAGTTGTTTAAAATATTTTTTCATGACCCAAATCATGACTAGATCTACAGCTATGTCTCTCTTTGCATTGTCTTATCTACTTCCAAGGCATTTATGGTCTCTGCTTTCCTTTGGGTACTCATTCCCAAAGACTTGTAAATTTGTTGTCCTGAATGTCCCAGAGGCCTTAAATACCTCAGCCTTAATATATCAATACTGAGTTCATGATTTGAATACAATTTCATGCAAACTTGTTTCTCTTCCTGGAGTTTTTTTTTTTTTTTGCGGTACGTGGGCCTCTCACTGTTGTGGCCTCTCCCATTGCAGAGCACAGGCTCCAGACGCGCAGGCTCAGCAGCCATGGCTCACGGGCCCAGCAGCTCCATGGCATGTGGGATCTTCCCGGACCAGGGCACGAACACGTGTCCCTTGCATCGGCAGGCGGACTCTCAACCACTGCGCCACCAGGGAAGCCCTGGAGTTTCAATCTTGATTAATGATGTGGCCATCCACCCATTCCCAAGGGGAAATACTCTTTCTCCTTCATCCACATCCCATCACCAAATGCTGCCGACTTGCATGAATGTTTTCAAACTCAGACTCCACTGGCCATTGGAATTGCCATCTCCATCTGAGCATGTCATCACTCTGTGTTAAAACCTCCATTGGTTCCTTAAGAGACTAGAGCTTAATTGTTCTCAGCACAAACAAGAAATGACAACTATGTGATAAAGGCATTAGCTAATGCCTCTGTAGTAACCATATCACAAAATATAAATGTATCAAGCCAACACACTGTACAGTTCGAACGTACACAATGTTACATGCCTATTATATCTCAATTTAAAAATAACAACAAACAAGCAAAAAAACAAAAAAAAAACCCTCCACTGGCAACTTGTGACATTGTATTAGTTTTCTGTGGTTGCCATGACAAGTGACCACAAACTGAATGGATTAAAACAATGCAAACGATTGATTACCTCACAGTTTTATAGGTCAGAAGTCTGACACGGGTCTCACTGGACTAAAATCAAGGTATTAGCTAGGCTCTGTTTCTTCCTTTAGACTCTAAGGGAGAATTGATTTCCTGCTCATCTGGGTTGTTGGCAGAATTCAGTGCCCTGTAGTTGTAGGACCAAAGTCTCATTTCCTTGCTGGCTGTTGGCAGGGAGTTTATTCTCAGCATCTAGAAGCTGCCCACATTCTTTGCTTTGTGACTTCCATCCTCCATGTTCAAAGCCAGCAACGTCTGGTCAAATCCCTCTCAGGCTGCATCTCATCTCTCTGACCCTTCTTCCATCGTGGCATCTCTCTCTGACCCAGCTGGAAAGACTCAGCTTTTAAGGACTCATGTGATTAGATTGGCATAATCTAGGATAATCTAGGATAATCTCCCCATCTCCAGGTCCTTAAACTTAATCACATCTGCAAAGTCCCCTTTGCCACATAAGGTACCACATTCAGGTTCAGAGGATGAGGATGGAGACATCTTTGAGGACTAGTATTTTGCATTCCACAGATGCGTTGTAGTTTTAGGAAAACCAATAGGTAAAGTCACTCTTCTTCCAAATCAGAAAACAACTGAGAGAGAAAATGCAGAAGTCTGACAGACTGCAGGGCATAGACATATCAGCTTTATTAGTGATAACACCGATTGAGGGATGTTGACTTTAGATCCATGGCAAAGGGTCTTTCTAATATTTCACCCCTGAATTAGACAGGTTTTCCCCTCCAGTCCAGTCCCCTCCAGTAGGGGCAGGCACAAGCTCCCGTGAGCATCCCTGTGGAAGACCAGTGTGTTTGAACTGTGCATGTTCAGTCCCTCCCCAGACTCATTTTCCAACCTACTCTTCCTCTTCCAGAGTGCGAAAGGGGTGTGCTGAGGGGACACTGGAAGTTCTCCATGAAAATATGGCAGAAGGAGACTAAAAGTGTCCCTCACCACAGTCCACTGACTGAATCCATACGTTAAATACCCTATTTTTCAGAGCTGAGCCCCACCCACTACCTTAACTCCAGCCAGTGCCCTTCTTGTACTCTGCATCCCAGCAGCTGGGGCTTGTCACTGTTCCTCTGAAACATACCAATTCCCTGCTTTCCTCTTTGCCAGCTTCTCTACCTAGACCATCCTTCCAGGCTTTGTGTGGTAAAGTCGTACTCCTCCTTTAAGACAGCATCGTTTGTCTTCTCTGGAGACAGCTCTGTAGCTTCTCTCCAGATTGCCTTCTCCGGAGGTCATACCTTCTCATGTATTTTCAATGTCTCACACAGTGGTTGGATTAGGGCATAATAGGATCTCATTAAATGTTGTTGAGTGAATGTCATTGATTTTGAATAAAATTTGTGAGTGGATTTCTTTGTTTACATTTCTGCCTTCCTCTTGAGGGAAGGAAACATGTCTTATTCATTGTTCTAGCCCCAGCACCAACTCCGTGGTTGATAGATACAAAGATCTGCGTAAATTTTTCCAAAAGAATATGTAAAGTAATGATTTAATTAATTCTGGAAAAAGCAGAATATGTTATTAGAGTTGTCTGTATATGTATACCTAGATTCTGTGGTCAATTGGTTCCTATTCTTTAAAGGGAACTTATGATACATAAATCAAGAGCTCTTCTCATGGCCCCAAAAATCTTCAACAGTCTGTCCTCAGGACACTTCTCTGATCTGATTACCAAACACTCTTTCCTGGCTCGTTCCCCTGTTTTGTTTTTATTTTATAGTAGGTATATCGACATACCCAATATTATACTATGTTATGCTATATATTGGTTTATTTCCTTTCTGTCCAACTAAACTATCAGCCCTGTAAGAAGTGACTTTGTTTTATTCAATAGCTCAAACAGTGCCTCCTACATAATAGGCTTTAAATTAATTCTTGTGCAGTGAATGAAAGGATGAATGAGATACTGTGGAATGGGAGGATAAAACCAGGACTTTGTAATCAGAGAGGACTGGATTAAAATCAAGGTTCTCCAATTTTGCTAGCTATCTGGCCTCAAGCAAATCATTTAATATTTAATAATATCTATCTTGCATGGTTGGTGGGATATTGACAATAGTGTATGTAAAATATCTGGCACATACTGAGTGTTCTTGCACTGTTGGTGGGAATGTAAACTGATACAGCCACTATGGAGAACAGTATGGAGGTTCCTTAAAAAACTAAAAATAGGGGCTTCCCTGGTGGCGCAGTGGTTGAGAGTCCGCCTGCCGATGCAGGGGACGCGGGTTCGTGCCCCGGTCTGGGAAGATCCCACATGCCGCGGAGCGGCTGGGCCCGTGAGCCGTGGCCGCTGAGCCTGTGCGTCCGGAGCCTGTGCTCCGCAACAGGAGAGGCCACAACAGTGAGAGGCCCGCGTACCAAAAAAAAAAAAAAAAAAAAAAAACTAAAAATAGAACTACCATATGACCCAGCAATCCCACTACTGGGCATATACCCTGAGAAAACCATAATTCAAAAAGAGTCATGTACCACAATGTTCATTGCAGCAATATTTACAATAGCCAGGACATGGAAGCAACCTAAGTGTCCTTCGACAGATGAATGGATAAAGAAGCTGTGGCATATATATACAATGGAATATTACTCAGCTATAAAAAGAAATGAAATTGAGTTATTGGTAGTGAGGTGGATGGACCTAGAGTCTGTCATACAGAGGGAAGTAGGTCAGAAAGAGATAAACAAATACCATATGCTAACACATATATACGGAATCTAAAAAAAAAAAAAGGTTATGAAGAACCTAGGGGCAGGACAGGAATAAAGACGCAGATGTAGAGAATGGACTTGAGGACACGGGGAGGGGGAAGGGTAAGCTGGGACGAAGTGAGAGAGTGGTATGGACATATATACACTACCAAATGTAAAACAGATAGCTAGTAGGAAGCAGCCGCATAGCACAGGGAGATCACCTCGGTGCTTTGTGACCACCTAGAGGGGTGGGATAGGGAGGGTGGGAGGGAGGCTCAAGAGGGAGGGGATATGGGGATATATGTATACGTATAGCTGATTCACTTTGTTATACAGCAGAAAGTAACACAACATTGTAAAGCAATTATACTCCTATAAAGATGTTAATAAATAAACTTAAAAAAAAGAAATGGTGGATATAATTTTGTCACTTTTACAGTTAAAGGCTTTATGTTAAAATTATTAAGGAAGATCAGTTTTCCTTTGCTGGCAGAATATATTTTTGCATACATCTTCACAAGGAATGAAGTGAAATTCTAGGGTACATACTCCATCGCTATCAGCAGAGTCGAGTATCTTTTATGGAGTATCATAATATCCACTAAACTTATTAAGAATGTTATAAAAGGATTTTAAACATTCCTAAGCCAGAAATATTTCAAAGGCATCCAAAAAGCTCTCCAAATTTAGTGCTTCTCATTCAACCCCAGAACGCTGGGCCAGAATGGCAGTTGTAAGACACCCATGGCCTCTGCAAGGCTAAAAGGCCTTTGTATGCATATACCATAAGGCAGGTTCATAAAACAAAACCCAGCCTTTCCATCATTCCCAAAGTGTTTTGTTGCATCTGCATTTATCTTAGATTTTACAATAAATTCAATTACAGTTTCAAGTTTGATGATGATAGAGGACTTTTTGTATTAAATTATACTGATTATTTTTAAAGTAATCATTATTTTCTATCTGGTATTTTATGGATTTCAAAGAAATGTATCCATCGTGTCTGCAGGATAGGGAAACATAAACTGTAAACTGCAGGCACATTATCTTGATTAAATTTGAACCACCCTGTAAAACAAGGTTAGTTTTCATTCTTCGTTAATGAGGAAGCTGTGGCCCAAAGCAATCTCGACTTCCCCATGGCTACAGGAATCAAAATCTGGTTGGTGTATGGTGTAATGGAAAGAGTAGAGCTTTTAGAAAAGTCTGAATCAGTTCTCAGCTCTGCAATTGGTTTTGTGTACTTGGCAAATTTTCCCTAAGCCTTAGTTTCCTTTTCTGTAAAATGGGGTTATTAGTCTCACACAAGGCTAATTTCTACATTTAAATGGAAAACCTATATATAGTAATCTTTGAATGAATCTTCTTACAGTTTTTAATATGGTGGTATTAAAGCATAAGTCTCTGACAGAATTTAGTGTCTTAATACACTCCCATATTTTCCACGTGGAAAAAAAAAAAAGAAACATGCAATATGCCATTTCTCTGCTTTGTTTTCTACCCTTGTGGTTGACTCTTACAGTGTTCCTGAACCACTTTTAAAGGACGTGCTCTACCTGCTTTACTGAATCATGGTCAATTCATTCATCTGACAGATATTTATTAAACAGCTATTATAGGCCAGACACTATACTAGGCATTGGACTTGCAGCGCTGAATGAGACAAGCAAGGCTTATATTCCCCTGGGACGGCTAAAAAATATAAAATTAAATAATGAAACAAAACAAAATATTGGGTCTTTGGATTATGATTAGAGCTATAATGAAATAAAATAGGGTGGAGTTACACAGTAACGTGGGGCAAACATATAGACTGGTGTCTTAGGGACACTAGTCTCTGGGAAGACTTAGAGAAGACATCTCTGAGAGACTGACAAATTAAAACCATGATAGGGAGTCACCTGAGTAAAGACCACAGCAAGAGTTTTAGCTTTTATTCTTTATTTAGTGGGAGCTCACTCTGGAAGCTTGGAGGACTATGCTAGTAAGGGGACAAAAGTGGAAACCATGAGATGAATTTGGGAGCTGCTCATCAAGAAAAAGTAATAAAGGTAGTAGTGTAACAGGGAAGGGCCAATCCTGGCTCCATGTTGGATCTGTTTCTTTTACTTTAACCTTTGCTTCCCATTGCTTTTGTTCCTTAAAAGGATACTGTCTATACATAAAGGCCTGCCTCAGGGAACACTGCCCCTCTGCCTGAATGTTAAACCAAAGGGCCTTTGTTCAGGGAAGTATCCTGACCCTGTTCACCTGTGAATGGCTACAAGAAAGAAGAAAGTAACACATCCCCTCCCCTAGGATGACCATTCCAGGAGATATTTGCAAGACTTATGGCCTTTTTACTTTACTTCCCCACCTCCTCCCCCTCTTTTCTATAAAAGAAACTGGCATCCAAACCCCAATAAGATGGTTTTTTGGAGACATTAGTCTGCCATCTTCTCAGTCTGCCGGCTTTCTGAATAAAGTCATATTCCTTGCCTCAATACCTCGTCCCCTGATTTATTGGCCTGTCGACTCGGTAACAATAGAAAGTAATAAGGGCATAGAAAAGATGGAAGGTGGGTGCTACTCCAGAAAGGGTGGCCAGGGAGGGCACCTCTGTGGAAGATTCTATATTTGAGAAGAGATCTGAGTGATGTGAGGGAGGAAAGATATTTCAGGTTGCTGGATTAGGCAGTAACAGTGGGCATGGGAAGAAGCAGATGGACGTAGGATGCAGAGATGACATTATCTGCAGGTGGATTGGATGTGGGGTGTCTGGGATGAGAGAGACCCTAAGGCTTGTATAGTTTCACAGGCTGATACAGAAATCCAAGAGAGGAGGAGATTTTTGAAAGGCTTGGTGAATCAAGAATGTGTTTTGCTTATCAATGACCATTTTAATTATCTGTGAGACATAAAACAGGAAAGCAGCAAACCTTTACATAGAAAACCAACTGCAGTTTTCTCATCTGGCATGGCTCTATTTTCCAAAGGTGGTCAAACTTCGGAAACATTTTGGTCAAACATTTGGTCAAAGGTGGTCAAACATTTTCACAGAAACACAAATACAGATAAGTTATGGAGCAGAGTGAAATAGTTATGGATTTTAAAGATGAAATAATCCCAGAAAATGTTAAAATGCAAATACAAATGCTTGTGTGTGTAACAGCTTAGGGAAACAACTTATACATAAAGGAAAGATTTTATAGTTTTGAAATGTAGAAAATGAGAGTTATTGATCTTTTCTTTTAGTTTTGCTGCTTAAAAAAAGAAAAATTAGGGGAAATATGTAAACTAGAAGCAGAACTTGTATAGCAAACTATATTGATACTGACACATCCTCAGAAATCAGGTAAGAAACAGATTGCTTTTCTGTCACAGTTTTTATATGCATAATTACCTGTTTAAGAACTTCATTGTATTTTCTCTTTACTTTTCTTATCTCTAGAATCATAACTCTGAGACCAATTGTATTCTGCTTCTACAGTTTTGCCAACAACTTGCTAATCAATTAAGCAACCCATCAATTTTATGGGAGAAAAGTAATCCAGGCATTTATATACAAAGGGAGTTGATCACTTTTAATTGTTTGATTTTTATTTAGTTTGATCATCTGCAACTGAAATACTTGGGAGGCTTGGATTTTTTTTTTTTTTTTTTTTGCTGTACATGGGCCTCTCACTCTTGTGGCCTCTCCCATTGCGGAGCACAGGCTCCGGACACGCAGGCTCAGCGGCCATGGCTCACAGGCCCAGCCGCTCCGCAGCATGTGGGATCTTCCCGGACCGGGGCATGAACCCGTGTCCCCTGCATCGGCAGGCGGACTCTCAACCACTGTGCCACCAGGGAAGCCCCTGAGGCTTGGATTTTAATCTAGTAAATTCTCTGGGCAAATGTCACTGCCTGTTCCTAGGTCTGATTCCATTGTGTCAGGCTTCCCGGTGGCAATAATCTGTTATTCACATATATCTGTGGTGCCAGGTTCCTATTTAAGCACGAAAGGAAGTGATTATGTATTTGTCCCCCTTAGAAGAGAAGCCTGAGGGACAGATTATGGTCAGAGTAGCAATGTTTAAGTTATTGAGGCAGAAATAACTTGTGCGGAAAAAAATATAAAGTGGTCCCAAGAGGATTAACACATTTTACTTAAATGCCTCCACATCGACCTCATTAGACAGTTCAAGGATAATTTTTCCATTGTAAGTACATGGCACTTTTATTCACAATAGTGTTAAGAAAAAAAAAGAATAATTATCTTTTCTTGCATTTTAACAAAAGATTTCACAAAGACAAAACAGTTTACTGAAAATAGCAGTTGAGGGGTCTGTTATAATTCTATTGTTACTTTCAGAGCAGATGCCATGTCACATGCAAAATGCCAAGACCACAGAAAAATATTTTTAGCTGGGTAAAAATATGTGACATTTAAGAAAGAAATGGTAGTGCCTTGATTCATTTGTTAATTGAGCACTCCAACATTTTCTACACACAATTGTTTGAAGGTTATAGAATGTAAAAAAGATGCAATCCTTGCCCCCACGGGATATATATTTTTAGACAATTAAGATACAGTGTTCTTTATGATTTATAATATGGAAGAGGAAAAGAGAGAAAGGCAGATAGATCAAATGTATTCTTGGTCTCATCACGGAGAGGTCCCAGTATTGATTTCAATATGACAAAAGCTTGGGCTGGACTTTCAGGGGAAAAAAATGTCTTAAATGGGCAAAAGGAATTTGCTGGAGTAGGAGCTGGAAATGGGAGAGAAACACTGTAGGATGTGGGAGAAGCTTACATAAACTTCAGATGAGATTAGATAGGGGTTTAGAGGAGACAAAGGACAGAAGTTACATTAACTTGCTGGCAAGTTCTTTCAGCAATATTTAAAGTAAAGAAATGTAAGGTAGGATAGAAATAGGTGACGTTTATTGCTTCAAGTCTGGACACAGACAACAAAAGCAAACATCTTAAAATTTAGGAAGTCTTGCAAAATCTATCATATGGGCATCAAAGCTATAGATGGTGAGACTATTTTGTGTATTGGGCACACTGTAAATAGGACCTCAATAATTTTTAAACAAAAAACACTCTCATTTATATGGTGCATATTGTTTTTCATCTCTAAAGTGAAGACCTAAGTTTAACTCTGGGACAGACTTTTGCTTGTTCCATAAAAAGGTTAACACTGGAAGTGGACACACACACACACACACACACACACACACACACACATATATGTGTGTATACACACACACACATATATATATATGGAGAGAAAGAGATATAGAGAGAAAAACAGAGAGGCCATTTATGTTCTGAGGGATGAGCTAGATGCAAGGAATTAAATCGAACAGAAATACTACAAACAAAATGGTTGGTTGAGCAGTTTAGAGTTGTAAATTGCAATCGTAAATCTGCAAATGTTATTTCTGATAGAGACACATTTCCTTTCCTAAGAGTGGGTCCAGACTGTTTTTACATGTATACTGTACCTTGCTCTTAGGAGGCATGTATTGTACATTCTGCTGCCTAAAGCAGCTGCCTACAGGGGATGGGTGAGGAGACCCTGGAATATGAGAGAAAGACGTAAAGACCTGATGTCCCCCTCATATTATGGCCACATGCTATAGGAGGTGGACCCACATTTATGTAGCACATCCTGGACAGAGTGAGGGATGTCTCATCTGTAAAGATATTTAAGACAAATATCATGGAATTTGGTGAATGTATTGATACTAAACTGTTATATGCCTTTTTAGAGCCATTTTGTAATCCTGGGCATAAAGCAGGGTTTGTCTCTGTGGTAGGCAGATGGCAGACTAATGGCTCCCAAAGATGTCCATGTCTAACTCCCCAGAACCCATGGACATGTTATATTACATAATGAGGGGGGATTAAGGTTGCTAATCAGATGACCTTAAAATAAGAAAATTATCCTGGATTGTCAGGGTGGATCTAATGAAATCACAAGGGTCCTTTAAATGTATAACAGAGAGGCAGAAGAACCAGAGAAGGAGTTGTGACAACAGAAGCAGAATCAGAGTGATGTGATGTGAGACTCAACAGACCATTGCTTGCTTTGAAGATGAGATTCCTCAAGCCAAGGAATGCAGGCAGCATCTAGAAGCTGGAAAAGGCAAGGAAACGAATTATCTGCTAGAGCCTCCAGAAGGAATGCAGTCCTGCCAACACTTTGATTTTAACCTACTGAGACCTGTTTTGGATTTCTGACCTTCAGAACTGTAACATAATATATTTGTGTTGTTTTAAGCCACTAAGTTTTTGGTAATTTGTTACAACAGCAATGGGAAATGAATACAATTTCAAATGCAGTGGATTACTGAAGATCAGTCACCCCAGAGAAGAGTCAGCTAATAGCAGAAAGACAGGACTCAGGAGAAAAGCCTGAGACTGCAAATTTCTCCTCCTCCTGGTGGGGGTTAGGGTCAGAGCTCCTGTTTAAGACTCCATGCCATGGAGATAAACAGAACACCTCTGTCGTGGAGAGTAAGGCAGCTCTTGCCTAATAGAGTTAGACCCAGAGTGAGGTAAGGAAGTGGCCTGAAAAGAGAGCCAAAGGCATGGTCACAGACTGGTGAAGGTCTCTTTCCTTCTCTTAGAACCTTCAGCAGAGTACCACTAACCATGACCTATTAGTCTTGGCTGAGAAACTGAGCCGGCTCAGGAAAGAGAGGGCAGTGTGTTTGGTACCTTCTCCCAGAAAGAGAGTGGTGAGGGCTGTGGCCTTCTTTCATCAGCAGAAAACAGCATATCTAGCAAAGCGCTGATGCCACAAGAGGAATGAGTAGAAGTAAGTTGGGGGGCTGGGTGGGAGGACATTTCTGTGCTTTTTTAAGCTGTTTTTGCAGAAAAAGCTGGGGTTAATATATGACAGTACTTATCTGGCATCAGCCTCAAGTGATCGTAATTTGGGTTCTAGCAATAAATACAAGATTTCTGACTCACAGCAATAAACAAAAATATGAAAGAAAAAAATTAAGTAAATTTAACTGAGCTCAAAAATAAAATGGACAAAATGAACCAGAAACAGAATAAGCTGGAATTGAGAAACACGTGAAGAGGTCAGTGCCAAGCAATATCTGAGTCAACAATCTAAAAAAAAAGTAATGATTAATTCCCTGACATATCAAGGACCTAAGCTGATAGTCTGACAGTAGTTACCTTTTGAATACTCAGAGACAGATCCATACAGATAGCTATATATGCAAATTGGTACATAGCAGACATGGCATGAATAGTCATTGGGAACTTTTAAATAAATCATGCTGGGATGATATTTTTCTATGTGGGAAAATGTAAATTAAAACACTACTTCACACAATATAAAAAAAAATTTACAAGTGAATCTAACCTATAAATATGAAAAGCTAAACTTTAAATCTTTTAGAAGAAAATGCAGGATAATGACAACATGATAATGGGTTAGGGAAAGATTTCTTAGACACAAACCCCACAAAAATGTAAAGGTTAAGGTACAATATTGATAACTTTGACAGCATTGAAATAAAAATAATGTGAACAGAAAAATAAACTACTAGTAAAATGAAAAAAAAGTGAAAAAATAACTGCATGAAATAATTGCAAAAATAGTTGCATAAAAGCATAAAAATGACAAATGATTCATATATTGAATATATAAGAAATATATAAAACATTGAGAAAAAATGAGCAAACTTTTGAATAGTTGTAATTCATATAAATAAAACTTGGATTTCTAATATATTATATATATAATGATTATACACATAACGATGACATATATAAAATGATTGCAAAGTCATAAGTAATCAGGTCAGTGCCTATGAAAATACTAGTCTGCAAATTGGCAAAATTTTAAATCTGCCAGTATCAAGTGTTGTCAAGCATATTTGGAAATAGTAATTCTCAAAATTTGCTGCTTGTGATGGAAATTGTTACAATTACTTTGGAAAGAACTTGACAGTATTTAACATAGATGAAGATATATCTAGATATATCTAGATATATCTATATCTATATCTATATATATATATATACCTATATATCCTAAGTCCTCAAATTCCACTTCTAGGGGTAAACTCTCCACTGTGCTTCCCCCCACTAAAGAAACGCACTCTAATATGTGCAAAGCAGACACGTACTAATAATCTTTGTAATTGTGCTAATTTAATAATAAATTATAAATTACCTAAATGTCCATCTGCAGAAGAACATGTTAAGTAATCTGTGCTGTATGTATAAATGCAGTATTATAAAATGGAATTAATAAATTAGAGTTACATCTATTAAATGGACATTTAAAAAAATCTGGTGTGGGCTTCCCTGGTGGCGCAGTGGTTGAGAGTCCGCTTGCCGATGCAGGGGACATGGGTTCGTGCCCCGGTCCGGGAAGATCCCGCATGCCGCGGAGCAGCTGGGCCCGTGAGCCATGGCCGCTGAGCCTGCGCATCCGGAGCCTGTGCTCTGCAACGGGAGAGGCCACAGCAGTGAGAGGCCCGCGTACCGCAAAAAAAAAAGGAATATGTACTATAGTTTTACAAGTTTTAAAACTTTGCATAAATAGATTCATACTCTCTCTATATATAATATGACCAGATTTTTAAAATTATTTTGTTTTTCAGTAGGCGGGCCTCTCACTGCCGTGGTCTCTGCCGTTGTGGAGCACAGGCTCCGGATGCGCAGGCTCAGCGGCCATGGCTCTCGGGCCCAGCAGCTCTGCGGCATGCAGGATCCTCCTGGACCGGGGCACGAACCTGTGTCCCCTGCATCGGCAGGCGGACACTCAACCACTGCGCCACCAGGGAAGCCCCATATTGCTTTTAATAGTTATATAGCTACATAGAAAAACACAAAAAATACATGAGAATCCAGACACATGGTCTGAAGGAAATATTTTTAAATGTTAAGATTTGTTAGAGAGACTTCCCTGGTGGCACAGTGGTTAAGACTCCATGCTCCCAATGCAGGGCGCCCGGGTTTGATCCCTTGTTGCGGAACTAGATCCCATGTTCATGCCACAACTAAGGAGCCTGCCTGTCTCAACTAAAGACCCAGCACAAGCAAATAAATAAATATTTTTTTAAAAAAAGATTTGTTAGAGCTAAGAGGTGATTTTACAAATATTGATTTTTATTTCTATAATTAATTTTTCCCCTGGAATTTCATAATTTAAAAATTCAATAGAGAAAGCAAAAAATGGGTGACTTTGGTTGGTCGAGTAATATATTTTAGACACATGAGATGTGATGATATGAGCTATTTCATATATATGAGACGGGAAGAATACTTGGAGGGGACTATACCTCATAAACAGGACAGCACTATGTCAATTACTCATGCTGTTAAGAATATTAAGCCAAATAAGTGAAATATCAATCATGTGACAAGTTTTCCATTCAAAAGGACATGAATTTTGAAAAGTCTTTGGGAAAACTCAAGCTCACTAAAATCATAGTTTTATAAACTGAATGAATATAACCTGCTATAAATCACCATTCAGAGAGTGCTCACTACGTAAGATCGAATTCTATTATAGCTCCATGTTTCAAGGGCTATAAGAAAAGCTTTTATTTCCAGTTTCCAAGTTCCAATCCATTAAAAACAAAACAACTTAAAGTCTTTGTTACAATTTCGAATGCCAGAATATCAAGGGGACTGATTCAGAGAAAATAAGGTTTAACCCCAGATGAGCCAATATATTAAAATTAATCATGAAATCTATGTTAGTTTTTAAAAAAATGTTATGCTTTTTGAAAAACAACTGTTTAAAAGTACACATTTTCTTCTGCTTTATCTTCTGATTTCCCAATAAAAAGAAACATTTCTTCTAGAATTACCATCTAAATAATAATTGAAATGTCTAGGTAAATAAATTGTACTACTTAATCACTCTGCTTTTTAACACTTAACATGGCACTTATACAGATTTATTCACAAACAAAATTTTAAATTCTAGTTTTAGATTATTCTCGCTGATGTACTTCTATTTTAATCTTATTTGAAACTTTGAATATAAGAGAAATTTTAAATTAAATTTCATATGTAAAACATTAAGATGCTAAGATGACATATACATTTGATATAAAGTGAACATATTGGTGATTGTTTAAGAAGGAATACATACATTTATAAAATTGAATCTCAATTAAAAAATATTTACAGGTGCCTACTATCTACCCAGAATTAAAAAATATAATAAAAGATTTGTAATATAACTCTAAGAGTATTAGCCAGTTAGTGTTCAGCGTGCTAAGACCAAGTTGTAAAGCTTGGAGCTTTCTCAACTTCTAATCAACAAAATGCCTGATTTATTTGAAAAAAGAAGAAAAGGAAAGCCTACAACCTTCTTGTCTAATCATTGCCATCCCACTCACAGACCTGTAGTTGTGTTGGGCATAAGTTAATGACGTACTGCAGCTGTATATTAAGGCAAGAGCAGGCACAGCAGTTAGGGGAGAGGAAAGGGCAGGAGAAGCTGTTGAGAATGACCTGTCAAAGAACCAAAGACAGCAAGGAAGGTTCCATGTGAGGCCACAAAGGAAGAGCTTCTGTAGGTACTGGAGGGAGAAATGTTTGTTGTGGAATGAACTTCATGCTAGCCGTTTCCACCTCAAATATTGTGTAACAAAGCGTGATTATACTTGAGTCAATATTAGAAAACCCTCATGATTCACCCTAAGAACTGAAGATAACTGTTGATGGCCAGTCCCGACTCTATGAGACATAATTGCCTCATCCGCCTTCACCAGCACCACCAACTCCCTCCCGGTAAACTCATCACTCTCTATTTAAAACACACAATGTTATCACTGGCAGAATTATTGATGTCCAAAAAAAAAAAAAAAGTACAACTCATAGAAAAGCCCAAACAGACTGGCCACTCATTTGGTCCAGCAGCAACACTAAATGGCGCTCTAGTCACCGACACAGATGGAGAGATTTTGGAGATGGCCCAAAGTCAATGGAGAACACAACTCAACTCTCATGCTCTGAAGAACTCAAATATAGAGAAAAATGAAGAATATAACAGGCACATAGATTTAATTGATATATTTTGTCATATTTGAGTCAGATCTCTCTCATTAAAAAATAAATAAACATACAGAGTGCAAGCCCCACCTCTAACCCTTCACTCCCCTTAATGTCTAATATTCTAATATTGGTCTCTATCTTACTTATGCAGTTAAGAGTTTTAATTTTTCTCTTCATGCGTTTTGATTACATATTAGAACTAGTAACAGAAATACCAGTTGTCTGAAAGAAGAAACATGGGTTCTTAGAAAGCAAACAAACCAACCAAAAAACTTGTTTAAAAGAAGAACGAGGAAAAAGAGGACAAGAATGACGGAGGAAGAAAACAAAATTGGACCACGGACACCTTAGCAGGTGGTTTCTTGGTGTAATTAAAAATGTATTCACCTGGGAGATCTGCTAAAACATCTACACTTCAGAATTCTCTCCCTACAAAATATTTTAGGGTCTCCAAACTGAGAGGATACATTGAAAGAGAAGAAATACAGGTTTTTTTGTTGTTTTTTTTTTTTTTGAGAAAAATGGTGGACAAAAGGAATCTGTGAAATTTCAAGGTCTGAAAGGACAAAGTATTTAGGTACAAGCTTGAAGCTTAGTTATGCTGTTCTTTTAAAATAACTGCAAACTATGGGAAAGAGGAAGGTTTAGTTCTAGTTATCAGTGTAAACTTGATGACAGCCATTCTGGTAAGTCAAAGGTTGTTCAGAATGTGTTGAGTTTATACCACGGTATTCAGTCCAGTCCAGGCTCCGGCCCTAGGGACTGAAGAGCAGAGAGAAAAGGGGAGAAGACCCCCTCTGAGAAAAATATCTACACTGCAAAGTGCTAATTGCCATAGGAATGAGGTCCTGGTGCAGAGTGTTTCTCAGTAAATCCCTATTACCATCTTAGAGACACCTCACATGACCACCTTATTTAAATATGCTAAGGTAAATAAATCACTGGATATACTGAACCAAAATATCTCATTGTGACACTAGAGTTGCTTAGATCCTTGGAAATGATATGATACTGTTGATGTTCATAGGATACCATTGCATTTACTAGGATGCCACTGCCAGAGAATCAATTACTTGAGTGAGGAGGACAAACATGAGCAAAAAATTTGAATTAATGAACAGATATTTGTATTTCACATCAAGGTGTATGATATATTTCTTTTTCCCTGGAGAGGTTGCTATGCCAAGTGGCAGAATTTAGGCATGGCTTATTGGGTGTTCTTTTTTGAGCCATACATATCTGTGGACAGAGATTTTCTTGAACATTTTGATAGGTATTATGGGCTGAATTGTGTCCCCCTCAAATCCATTTGTTGAAGTCCTAACCTCCAGTATGTTCAGAATGTGACTTGCACTTGGAGACAGGGTCATTAAACAGTAATTAAGACTAAATGTCATTGCAGTGGGTCTTGATCCAATATGACCGGTGTCCTTATAAGAAGAGAAGAACAGGACAGAGACATGCACAGAGGAAAGCCCACGTGAAGACACAGGGAGATGGTCATTGACAACAAGGGGTCCCCAACCCCCAGGCCTCGGACCAGTACCTGTTAGGAAGCAGGACACACAGCAGGAGGTGAGAGGCAGGCAAGCAAGAGAAGCTTCATCTGCCGCTCCCCATTTCCTTCATACCTCCCACCCCTGGTCCGTGGAAAAACTGTCTTCCATGAAACCGGTCCCTGGTGCCAAAAAGCTTGGGGACCGCTGATCTACAAGGTCAGGAGAGGCCTCATAAGAAATCATCCCTGTGGACACCTTGATCTCAGAGTTCCAGCCTCCAGAACTGGGAGTAACACAGAACTGGTCTGTTACCTTGTTACGACAACCCGAGCAAGCTAACACAGCTATTGTCTGTCACCTTTAGATTTCATAGTTTGTGGCCACTTAACCATCTACAAGTTAGTAACAGACTGACCACATAAATACTCTTTCATGAGGGTCTTAATAACAATGTCAAGAATCTAGAAAAGTTGCTATCTCCATGGTTATGGAGGACTAAAACAATATTTTTATTAGAAGATTTCCCCAGATAGCCAGAAATAAATTTTAACACAAAGTTCTGGTTCTTCCTTCAATCCTAAAATCAGGGTGATTGGAATAAGTGAAAAAAATTCTATACCTAATATTAAACCTGGTTTACTTGATCATTGATAAGAAATAAAATAGAACCACTCTAGGCAATGGCTTTTACTTAATGACTGCCTTACTTTCTTATCCATGGTTTGTTTCTGTGTTTGTTGTTTGTTTTAACCAAGATCAGGGTTACCTGCAAAATAATTTTTAACTGACTGATAAAGGTGGAACTCAGTAAGAATCATATTATCTACAAAGATATTCAAAGAAGAAAACATTCTTAAGAAGGTTCGGTAATTTGACATCCCATTATTTAGTATTTACCGTATGCTCCAGTACTCTCTTGGTGTTGGAGCTACTACACTGAGTAGTATAAGCTTGCCCCATGAAGCTTAAACTTCAGTAGAGAAGACACATTTAGCCATCACAGTGCTATGGGCACTTAAGGGCATCAGTTTACTTAATTAAGATGTTTAGGGTAAGGGCCGGCAAACTTTTTCTTTTGGTAAAGGGCCAGATTGTAAATATTTTAGGCTTTGGTGCCACACAGAATATCACAACCAATGGTATGTTTTAAGAAGACTTTATTTATGGACACTGAACTTTGAATTTCTTATATTTTCATACGCCATGAAATGTTTATCTTTTGATCTTTTTTCCAACTCTTTAAAAATGTAAAACTCAGTCTTTGCTAATGGTCACAGCTAGGGCACTAGAGAAGACCTTGTGAGGAGCGAGCATCTAAAATGAGAGTTGGGGGCCAATACAATCAGACAAAAGGAAATTGGGTTGGATGGGGTGGGGTGGGTGATGGAGCTCTCTAGTTGCTGAGCAACGAGGAATAATCGAAAAAATTGCATGAAGATAGTTCACCTTGTTGAAGCTGTCTAACCTTAATAAAAGCAGCTTAGGGGATACATAGCAGGAAGAACTTTTCTGTATCTCTACAATCACACAACATATGTGAGCACCTACTCTCCCTACCAGGAAACTGGACAGACTCCTTATATAAGCTGTGCGTAATTCTCACTTTACTCCATTCCCCTGAAGGCCTGTGAAAGTAGCAAATGATTCCCTTATTCTCTTGCTACTCTGGCAAAGCAATTTAATGAGTTCAGAAAAAAAATGAGATCACAAATGTATGTTTACTCAACAATGCTTTAGCAGTAAGTTTGGTGATCTTTAACTCCATTGGTGTAACTCTTTATGACATTGCATAACTCACTTCACTTCCTCTGCACATCCATTTCCTTCCTGCTAAGTAAAAATAATATCTACCATCAAATGTACCAGAGTTATTCTTAGAGTACACAAAATATTTTGGCATGCACATCACAAGAAAATCCCCAGTTTTAGAGCAATTAGATGAATATGGATCTAAGATCAAACATTAATATTTTCCAAAGACTAAGTAATCCAAATTCTGATTTTAAAAAATTTGACTGGGTGTGCTATTACATATTTGAAAATAAGATACAGTTTTCACTGTTTGGCTGCTGCCAAAACAAATGTATTTAGATAATTTAGAAAGGAAGCTACAGGCTTGTTTTTTTTTTTTTAAACTGCTCTGGAAAATAAAGTAGATTTATTGACTTTAAAGTGACATTCAATTTTAATCAGTATCATATTTGTTCAATGTATTAAAATGTAATGATAATCTGGCAAAAATAGAGAGCATGTGTTTGGCCGTGGGCTCAATACTTGAGTGGGGATGAGGCAAAAAGTTTTTTCTAGTAACCAAGCCAATACCGAGTGCCTGCAGTCCTAATATAACCGCAGTCACTAAGGTTTTAAAGTGCTATCAAGAGCTTGAGTCCACACCGGTTGGTAAATAAATAAATAAAACAGTCCTTCTGCTCATTAGGAAACCATCCAAAGCCAGTGAGAGAGAATCAAGTTCCTAATTTATGAGTCAGCCACTTAAAAAAAAAAAAAAGGCAATGCTAACGTAGTCGTTCATGCAGCCTTTCCTCACGCTGATCTTTCTGGAAAAATCAATTCCTGCAGGACTGCTCGGAATCACTACCAGTAAGATCTATTATACTGCCAGACTTAGAAAATAAAAAAAAGTTTCCCTGGAACTTCAAACAGGAGATTGAAGAAATGATTATGGCAAATTGTTGTCCCGAATTAATTCAAATGATTAACATGACACGCTGTGTAACTGAAAAATGCAAAGTGAAAACAAAGGTCCCCATAGTAAAGTAGATGCACATTCAAGATAAATGGAATAAAACTGGAAGAATAAGGCTCCATTAGTGTGTTCTCCAAGTAAGCCTTCAATTTAGTCTTCACTGTTGGCAGCATATTGACCAGTGGATAGACATTTACCAGAAAATTGTTGACCACAATTATTAAATTCTACAACAAAAAATTCTCAGATTGAACCTCATGCTGTGGACCGCGAGACAACTGAGAAGACGCAATCTATTTTGCTTTTAATTCTCAAAATCAAGAGTTTGTTTTATGCGTTTAAAACTCCCCATTAAAATAGCTTTTCATTCTATTCTCATTGTCTCTTTTGCTCCTGGTTTCCTCCCTTCACTTCCCCCGCTGCTCCCTCCAATTCTGACCCACTCCGCTCTCCTGGCATTGTTCTCACATTTGCCTGGCAGAACATAAAACAACAAATATGTTCAATTTGAGTGGTTTCCTGCAATGTTATTCTATCAAACTGGCAATTTCCGAAAGGATTTAGAAAGGAGTGTACAATTCCTTAGACACCCGGGAGGTCCGACAGTGACTGCCAAAGCAGGCCATGCTTCCAGCGGGTCCTAGATCTGAGCATAGAAAAACAACCCTTTCTCTCAGGTTTATTTTTTATGCTGAATATCGAGCAGACTTCAGACACCATCTAAGTAGCCTGAAAGCACTATATTTAGCACCTTAAAACTCAAAGGAATTTAGGATATTTTGATATGGGTGGTGCATGGACACACAGTTTTTTTTTTTTTCCAGCAGTCATGTAAAGTAATAAAATGTTATCAAGACATTTAAATTATATCTAATGGCCTCACATAAGGACCAGATGCAAAATTCATTAAAATGGGCTCTATTTATTCCCTTTATAGTCATTTCCTGCTCCCCTACCCGGCTTTTGACATTTCCAAGATGGTGGCAGCTTTGGAAATTTTATGATTTGATTGTGGCTTGGCTTGAACTCAAATTATAGGGTCTGATTTTGATCAAATTAGACATCTAATGACTCAGGCAGAACAGTGCATGCCAATGTCAATGGTGGCAAGATGTACTAGAGCACTAACTGAAGACAGAATCCTGCAGACTCTCAGGGTCCATGATAGTACAGCTCATGTCCTCAAAGTACCCCGGCTCTAAAAACCATAACAGGTTACTGTGGCCCATCATGTATTACTATTTCAGCTCTTGGAGGGCTGAAATCTTCTAATCTGGCAACGTGGACTTCTCGTGGGCCAGTTTGTTTGTTCATCAATGCCTGTAGCAACTGAGTCCCTTACCCTCAACCCTCTGCAAAGGTAGCAATAGCATCCAGTAGTTGTGGCACACCTGTGTGACCCTCTCACTCTGCTGCAGTTATGCCTTCACTTTTCCATTTCATGTCAAATTTTGGCACTGGGTTGAAAGATGTTCTTGAGTACTTTTTGCTTTAAAACCAGAGAAATGAGCTTATGGATTCCTGTTCAGAAGATAATTAAATAAACAAACCCTTACATTTTTACCTTTGATAAAAACTCATCTCATTATTTCCCCCTTACACAGACTGTGTTCAATCCTGTAATTCAGCAAGCACGGGGACTTCCAAAACAACCTTTGGGCTTCATGCAGTGTGACTACATGGCCTTTTAGCAAAACATCCCGGCGCCAGGCACTATCCTAAATACATCGTCAATGGTGGTAAGCCCTCGGCTCTGAAAGGGCGCCCATAAGATTGCCCTTTCCCAAACTTCCAAAGCCCTGTTGGCTCCTGGATCAGAGAAAGAGATACTGTGCCTTACAGCATCTACCTCCAATCGTCCTCTCCTGCAGGACTTGGGAGTCCAGCATTTCTTAGGGCTAAGAGGAAGTCTCTGAACAAAATGTGGTACCATGAGAAAAAGTCGCAAGACTGGACTCATCTACCTGGTATCTTCTTGGTAACTAACTGCGTGCTCATGAGCAAGTCACTCAACCTCCCGAGGCTTCAATCCATTCAACAGTTCAAGTAAGAGGTTACAACCTATGGTTTGATAACAGGAACCGGATTTTCTTTTTAAAAAATTAATTTAATTTATTTATTATTTTTGGCTCTGTTGGGTCTTCGTTGCTGCACGTGGGCTTTCTCTAGCTGCGGCGAGCGGGCGCTACTCTTTGTTGCAGTGGGCAGGCTTCTCATTGCGGTGGCTTCTCTTGTGGTGGAACACGGGCTCTAGGCACGTGGGCTTCAGTAGTTGTGGCGCACGGGCTCAGTAGTTGTGGCTCCCGGGCTCTAGAGCGGAGGCTCAGTAGTTGTGGCCCACGGGCTTAGTTGCTCTGTCGCATGTGGGATTTTCCCAGACCAGGGCTCGAACCCGTGTCCTCTGCATTGGCAGGAGGATTCTTAACCACTGTGCCACCAGGGAAGCCCAGTAACTGGATTCTTAAGCTGGAAACTAAAAAGAAATACAGCAGGGGCTTCCCTGGTGGCACAGTGGTCGGGAGTCCAGCTGCCGATGCAGGGGACGCGGGTTCGTGCCCTGGTCCGGGAGGATCCCGCATGCCGCGGAGCAGCTGGGCCCGTGAGCCATGGCCGCTGAGCCTGCACGTCCGGAGCCTGTGCTCCACAACGGGAGAGGCCACAGCAGTGAGAGGCCCGCGTACCGCAAAAAAAAAAAAAAAATACAGCAGGAGTAAACAGCATGAGTATTGTTAAAATGCAGAGAGGGGTTCAACTCAAGTTGTTGAATCATTCCCTCATCTATGAATAACATTCTCCTTGCCTTTTTGATAATTTTCTAGCAATCACTTTATTGTGTGCATGTTATCAAAAGGTGACATTGGGAGTTTGGGACTTCACCTCTGGTTTTATCTGAACTAGACCTTAAAGAGCTGTGCATCTTGGATGACTTGCTTAACCACTCTGGACCTCGCTTTTTCTCTACCTGAAAAACAAGGAGGGGAGAACAATTTCATGATCTTGAAGCTCTCTTCCAATCTATTCCATAAATGATTCCTGTTCCTAGCCTGGTGTCTTTGGGAAAGTTAAGGAAAGCAGACATAAAATGATTAGGAGCTGAGCTTTCTCTTTGGCCTCCGACCTAGAAACCTCAGGATCAGAAAACAGGAAGACAGGTTATTGTACATCTGATTTTTCCTTAAGGTGTGCATTTTCAGTTACCAGGTACCATGTCCAAAGCCATCTCTGTACTGGGGTCTTTAGTTGTCAAATGTACAGCTTCTCTCCTTTTAGTGTATTCGCAAGGCTCTGGCCTTTAAATACATCTCTCTGCTGCGTTTAGGATCTAACTACCAACTTGACTCACCACTATTGGATCTGCCTCGGTTGCTGTCAGAACCTTCGTCATGGATAGGGTGATTCCCTAGTTGAAGAAAAAGACAGAATAGCAAAACTAGTTTCCTACAATATACTGTTTCATCTGGTATATTCTGTGCTGTCTCCACTAATCCCCAGCCCCACATATATTTAAAAATGAGAAGTGAGGTAGAGGTTGGTCTTTTTTTGGTCCATTGCAGAGATAGCTGACTAGTCAGACCCACAGCCACACTTAGGAGTTCAGATAACATCCCTGAAGCAAGAGATGGAGGCTCGTGGTCTGCAGTTTTATTAGGTCCCCAAAGTGTGTGCTGTCCCAGTTCAAATATTCCTGGTTTGTGCTTTATGCATCTTAAATCCATCCCAAAACTTTAATAAGAAAAACATGCTTTTATTAAAACAATATTGAAATTGTCTTTTTATCGTTTTATATGTTTATTTTTTCAGAGTCTCTGAGTTTGGTTTTTGTAAAAAAAAAAGATTTTGTTTCATTTTTTACAAGGAATACAAGAAATATTACATATACAAATCCTGCAATAAAAGGATTCACTTTTTAAATAAATTCATTTTCAGAAAAGATGTAAAACAGTGCATTTGTAACTAAGCATTTTCAGAGGAAATAGCTTTCAAATATTGGAAGTATTTCTTATATATATTTGTATATATATATATGTACGCATTTGTATATGTTAGTTTGTCTTGTTCTCGGTAGAAAAAATATGGCTGAATTCTTCTAAGAACTCAAATCAATAAACTTGAGAAATCAGGATTACAATTGTGACTTTATCAAAAAACTGCCCTCTTATCTAGGGAAAAATGAAACTTTTTTCCCTTTTCTTCCTTTTTTTTTAAAACTTTTCTATTTGTCAAGAGGCTTGTTTTAAAATTGAGTATGTGTAGTTCAGTGATTAAAGTATGGCTTTCTCTATCTTAAAATGCATTGCCACTACAAAAAGATAGTGAAAAAAATGATTGAAAAAAATGAACAATATTTGCTGAATCCTATACATTTTCAAATATCTGTGACATATTTGCAAGTGATGTTTGTTCAGTGACCCTGCCTATAAAATAGACATTTTTGTCAACAATGCCCCCAATTAGATTGTATACTTAGGAGTTTATAGTTCACAGATATCAATCTTGATTAACCTACTAATGTTAAAGAAATGATTTCTCAATAGGGCAAAAAACCGTTAGTAAGCAAGATGTCATTTCTTTGAAAACTTTCATTATGATAAGGGCCATATGATTCAGAAATGCCAGCTAACCTTGTGATTCATGTATGATATTTAAGGCTTGTGCAAAACTTGCCAATTAACCTTTGTCCTGGAATCAAATTTAAATTATTAGACTTCCTATGAACCGTCCTAGAGAGCAAGAAAATGTGAGCGCTTAGACATACAGGAGAAATGGGATAAATACATACATTTATGCCAATGTGAGTGAAAGTGAAAAGCATGTGTAGACATCATAATTATTGGATAATACAATCCTGCTAAATGATAGATACGAAGGTCTAAGAATCATTTATACCTCTGATTATTAACCCAGTTTCATTCATTTAGGCAAACCTATTTACTGAGTACCTTCTGTTTGCTAAGTCCAATGCCAGATACCATGGATTCACAGAAGAATAGACCAGGACTTTTCCTCTTGGAGAGCTTACAAAAATTGTAATACTGTGGGTCAAGGCTCAAGGAGAGCTATGTAGAGGCTAAAATAGCGGTGTTAAGGGAAAAATGGCAGCAACCAAGCATAGTGTTTGAGAATGTGACCTCTGGAGCCCAGCTGTATGGGTTCATGTCCCAGCCCTGTCATTTACTACCTGTGTTCCTAACTGCTCTATGGCTTATCTACAAAACGGAGGATGATGATAACAGCTCTGGCCTCCTCAGGTAGTAATGATGAGAAAATGACTTAATATTTAGAAAGTTCTTCAAATCACACCTGTCACATCATGAGCAGGATGGAAGTGTTTGTTGAATAAATAAAGCCCTCTGGCTTGGGAAAATGATTAGAGAAGAAGAAACTATTTTGAGGTATGTGGTTCATTTTTCATGGTGAAGAAAGAAACATGTTATCCATACCAGGTACTTAGTCCTGGAACTTAGAAGTCGACACATAAAATAAGAATTCTCCCATTTAGCACAGAAATCGCACACGTGGCAATCCCAGATGGGATTTTGTTGTTGAAAGTCAGATTGCCTTTAAGTTTCATAACTTTATAAATGCTCCTTCCATGAGCAACTTTTGAAATTCTTCGGCTCTAATTTTAAAAATAGACATGGTGGGGGGGTGGTTTAGAAAGTGTTAGTTAATCAATGCTTATGTAAGTGTGTATAGAAAATGGACTCTGTCTACATGCTTCATAGAACCAGTTACTCATGAATTACTACAGAATCAGATCAGCTCCTTTAAGGTAAGGTACTATTGCACTATATAAAAAAGGCAAGGGCTTCCCTGGTGGCACAATGGTTGAGAGTCCGCTTGCCGATACAGGGGACACGGGTTCGTGCCCTGGTCCGGGAAGATCCCACATGCCGCGGAGCGGCTGGGCCCGTGAGCCATGGCCGCTGAGCCTGTGCGTCCGGAGCCTGTGCTCCGCAAGGGGAGAGGTCACAACAGTGAGAGGCCCGCATACCGCCAAAAAAAAAAAAAAAAAAAAAAAAAAAAGGCAACACCCATCTCCCAAGATCGTTTAAGTCTCCCACCCCAAAATAGTCTCTGTGTAAATCAAAGCAATAAAACTAAATGAGAAATTCTGAGTACTAGGCAAAGGGCCTTCTCTCCAATCTCACGTCTTATCCACAATGCATCCTGGTCACAATTGCATCTCTTTGTTCTTAGGACCCATCTGTAGGCATTAGAGAATTTCTCTGCAGGGGAGCAGTACTGGAAGAACATTATAATCCTTTAGAATTGAAGACTATTACATTAATCTTTACCTTCCCTTTTGGTTCTCATGTTTCCACCACAACTTTAGAAGAAAGGAATCTGTTGTATCTTGTCTTCAGCTGTAACATCCGGATGTTAGTATTTCCATAGTTAAAACCTAAACTGGTTCTAACATTGCCTACCACATAAATTCTGAACATGATCGAATGTCATACAAGGCCCTCCTGAATATAGGCAGCCTCTTATCCCCCACGTCTACAGCTCTGCTTCTCATCACCCCTTGAAGCAGATTCAAAATGGCCACACGTTCTTTGACTCTTCTCTAATCAAAGACTTCCCCAGTGGTGCAGTGGTTAAGAATCCGCCTGCCAATGCATGGGACAGGGGTTTGAGCCCTAGGCCAGGGAAGATCCCACATGCCTTGGAGCAACTAAGCCGGTGCGCCACAACTACTTAGCCTGTGCTCTAGAGCCCACAAACCAGAAGTACTGAGCCTGCATGGTGCAACTACTGAAGCCCGTGTGCCTAGAGCCCGTGCTCCACAACAAGAGAAGCCACCGCAATGAGAAGCCCACGCACCGCAATGAAGAGTAGCCCCTGCTCGCCGCAACTAGAGAAAACCCGTGCACAGCAACGAAGACCCAACGCAGCCAAAAATAAATATAAATAAACAGATAAATTAAAAGAAAAACAGTCCCCTGAATCTGGACTGGTTTGTGGCTCCTTTAACCAACAAAGTATGGTGGAAATCTCATTGTGTCAGTTTCCAAATACACGCCTTAGGAAACTAGCAGCTTTCACTTCCTATCTCTTGGAACTGTCCCTCTAGGGGAAACTGCCAAGTTAAAGGTATGACTACCCTGAGACCGCCATTCTGTGAGAGAGCCCAAGCTAGCCATGAGGAAGGGCCCCATGGAAAGGGAGACACCTAACTAACATCTAGCTGTTCCAGCCATTCCAGCCCAGGAGCCAGACCTCTAGGTAAGAAGTCTCCAGATGAATCCAGACTCATATACCATCTTACTGCAATTGCACGAGATCCCCCAGGTGAGCCCATCAAGCTCCACAATCAAGAGAGATAATAACAAGTTATTTTAAGCACTTAGTTTGGGGATAGTTTTGTCATATAGTGACAGGTAACCAGAAGATTGACTTGGAACACCCCTGAGCCCCTATCTATTCTAAATTACTTAAGTACCCAAGCAGCCTAAGTTGTTTTTGAACAGCTTTTCTATCTACTCTTGTCTCTGCTTCAAGAGTTTCTGCTCCAAACCTCAAGATTCAGCATAACAATTACACTCTTAAAATCGTTTCTTTACTACTTGTCACCAAGCGCAACCCCACGCTGAAGCTGACTGTATGTATGTATGTATATATTTAACAAACACACATAGCTCTTTATTCAAGTATTTAATACATTCAGTCCCCTTATTATCTCCATTTTATAGATGAGGAAACTGAGGCACAGAAAAGCTAAGGAATTTGTCCATGACCAAACAGCTGGTAATTGGAAGTCATGATTCAAACCCACAGAGTCTGGCTCTGATTTTGTGCTTGTAACCAGCACAGGATGCCTCCACCTGGAGCATTTCCCCCACTCCTTCTAGAGCTTCTCATGGCTGCCTTTGCTTTCCTGCCAGGTCTCAGCTCAAATGGCAGTTCCTTGGAGAACTGATCATCTAAATCAAGTAGCACTCCTCCTTCTGCCCCTCTCCCCAGGTGGGTCAGGTTCTATCTACCCTGCTTTATTTTCTGCCTAACATTTATTATAGTGAAAACAATTTTTTTTTTGAACAGAGATATTGTCCTTCCTATTCCCCATTATATCCCCAGAATCTAGAGCATTGCCTGATGCATAGTAGGGCTTAATAAATATTTCCTGAAAGAATGAATACATGTACTTTCTGTCTTCTGCATCCTAAATACACAGGATCCACTCAAACTGATCATCATCACTAGCAATTTGCTTCATGACCACTCACCACTGTTATAGCAACAATGAAACATGAGTTTAGTTCATATCAGTATAACTCAGCCACTTTTGTTTATTTATTGGTGACTGAGTATATCTGAGTTCCTAAAAACATTCTGTAGCTAATGAAGGACACTGTTCCCTGATAACTGACTGCATCTCAATAACTTTCTCAGGAAAAAAAAAAAAGTGGTAGAGGGCTGTAGGGTCTAAATTATATTAAGACTGATACTATAATGCCTGGGACCAATATTACCTAGAATTATGGTGGTGGTTGTCTGGGTATTACAGAGGTCATTCAGAGTTGGCTAAGATAAAAATAGAAAAGTTTAGGAAAACCAAGGATTCTTGGTAAGCAAGGTTGTTTTTTATTGCCTAAAAATTTAATTATGTACTTTCTCTTTCTCTTCTATCAGCTTGCCTTTCTTCCTACCTCCTTTCTCCCTTACACAACCTCATCACATCCACACTCTCTTCCCACGCAATATCCTCCTTCTTCCTTTGCTGCTCCATTGCACGTCATATTTGAGACAGGTCATCATATACCTTTGTTCTCTTGCTAGTGATCTTATCGCTTAATTTCATGCCATCTTCTTTATCCTTCCTTACACTGCTTCAGGTAAGGCCCCTATTCTATTCTATCTTACCTAACCCAGCAGTAACCTCATACCTCTGTCTCCAATCTCTCCCTATCCTAACCCTACACTGAGCCTGTCACCAAAGCAGTGTCTCCATGGAAAAAGAGCTGATCTCATTATATGCTAGCAGCAGGGATTCAGATTCCTACATAGTGCTTGCTCAGTCGATCATGGATTTATGAATAAATGTTCTGTAGTCGTTTCTTTGAATTGCTTAACAATGCAAATAATTGTTTGTTTGCCTTGTAGTCACCATCACTGGAATCTATAAAGTATGAAGCATTCCATTTATAAAATACCACATAGTTGAGGAAGGAATTACCTGACCTATTTGTATGAAAGCCTAACTATGTCTATGGAATGAAATATCTGCTTCAAACTAAGGTCTTCCACAGTTGATAAAAGGGATTTCTTATCAGAAAGGTTTGAATGCTGTTTGTTTTGCTTTTCCTGGTCAATAGCATCGCCTCAGCTCCTAGTTTTTAGCGTCAGAATCATCTTGTCCTCAGGGGAGAACTATATCATGTGGACTCCGTAAATGCCCTACAATTTTATGTGCTTGCAAGATACTGTCTGTCTCCATGAGGTCTTAGAAGAGTCAGCCCATGTGTGTCCAAATGTCTGTAGTGAGTGATTTGAGAACGAACGAAAATCTGCTGAAGCCTCCTCTATGATTAATGCAGATTATTTCTCAGCTAAACAAAACAAACTTAACAATTTTAGACTTAACAGGAAAGTTGCAAACATAGTACAAGTGTTCCTTTATACCCTCACTTCACTTCCCCTTGTGTAAAGATCTTAGTCATAGTATAATTGTCAAGAACAAGATATTAACAACAGTACAATATTCCTAAATGAGCAACAGTTCTTATTTGAACTTCACCAGTTTGCACTGATGTTCTTTTTTCTGTTCCGAGATCCATGACATGACATGTAAAAGGCTTCCATTTAAATTCTGCCCTTTGCCAAAAGTAAATTAACCTGGAGCACATTTGCAGTGACAGAGAGAGGTTTGCAGGTATTCATAAAGCAAACAATAGAGTAGAAGCCAGACCCTGCCTGGTGATTTCTGAGTGGATAGAAGAGCAGGTGGCCTAAGGCACATCTTCTAACTTAAGGCTTCCTAATTGTGCCTCTGCCTTTTTGGAACTTTCTTTTAAATTATGATATGATGATAATATCTTTGATAAGCTGAAGCCAAAGTTTTTTCTTACCCTGCTAGTACCAACTGCTAATTTTTACTGAATTTTTTCTCTGGAAGAAGCACTTCTTTTTTTTGTTTGTTTGTTTTTTTGCGGTACGCGGGCCTCTCGCTGTTGTGGCCTCTCCCGTTGCGGAGCACAGGCTCCGGACGCGCAGGCTCAGCGGCCATGGCTCACGGGTCCAGCCGCTCCACGGCATGTGGGATCTTCCCGGACCGGGGCACGAACCCGTGTCCCCTGCATCGGCAGGCAGACTGTCAACCACTGTGCCACCAGGGAAGCCCGGAAGAAGCACTTCTAAGCATTGTACATTAATGGTCTCATTTAATCCCCCAGATGCTATTAGTATCCCCATTTTTCAGTAAGGAGAATGATGCTTAGATATTAAGTCAGTTCTCAAAGTCACATAACTTGCAGGTGTTAGAGCCATCTTTGGAGCCCAGGCCTTCTGACTCTAAGATAACACAATTCGTTTTCCTCTGCTCCTTCTTTTCCCCCTCCACTTTCTTCTCTTCTTACCCAACTCAAGATAAATTTCTGAACTATAATTCAAAAAGATACATGCACCCCAATGTTCATAGCAGCACTATTTACAATAGCCAAGACATGGAAGCAACCTAAATGTCCATCAACAGATGAATGGATAAAGAAGATGTGGTATACACCTGCACACTAGTTTACTAATATACATACATAAAGAAGATGTGGTATATACATACGCACACTGAATACTAATCAGCCATAAAAGACTGAAATACTGACATTCGCAGCAACAGGAATGGACCTAGAGATCTCATACTAAGTGAAGTAAGTCAGAGAGAGAAAGACAAATATCCTATGATATTGCTTATATGTGGAATCTAAAAAAAAAAAAAATCAATACAAATGAACTTCTTTACAAAACAGAAATAAAGTCAAAGACATAGACAACAAATATATGGATACCAAAGAAGAAGGGGATGGGGAGGAATAAATTAGGAGTTTGGGCTTAAAATATACACAGTACTATCTATAAAATAGATAACCAACAAGGACCTACTGTATAGCACAGGGAACTATACTCAATATCTTATAATAATCTGTAAGGGAAAAGAATCTGAAAAAGAATACATACATAACCGAATCACTTTGCCGTACACCTGAAACTAACACATCATTGTAAATCAACTAACTATACTTCAATTTAAAAAATAGATTTAAAAAAAAAAAGATAAATTTCTGAGCTCTAAGTCAAGACCAAACTGACATAGTTTCAATATGAAGTATATATTATTGTACCTTCAGGATTTCCCAGGAGGTGACGAACGTGATTGACAATCCATTAATACATTAAAAAACCCAAACATTTAATAGGGATTTGCCAAGATGGAGATGCAGGTGCAAGCACTGGCAACCTGGGAATACAGCCTGGCTCTGTCCTAGGAAACTCACACATAGGAAAGGAGATGAGAGCTAAATAAATAACTGTCACACAGAATTACAGGTGCAATAGTAGAGGTGAGCACAAGGTACAGAGGTGGGATAAACTCTGCCTTTACAATGGCTGACAGAAAGCTAAAAGGGCCTAAACATAAGAAACAAAGCTGAACTAATTTATAATATATAATGCTTTCACAGGTAAAATAATTTCTGAACAAAACCCATACTACGTGTTATCCGTCGCACTTACATTATTTCCAACTATATGGAATATTAAGAAAACATAAAATGTCAGTCAACCCACTATAGGGACATTGAGGTTATGGATACCCCTCCCCTTAAGAAATACCCCACAATCACTGTGCCTATGGTCATTGGTCATATGGTCAGAAGTTGCTCCCTTTATGATACCGATATCACAACTCCTCTAAGAGTTTTCATCTCTATTTGAGCTGCCCTTAGTAGTTAGGGTTATTTGAAAGAGACCTTCCTTGTCAGAACAGGACCCAAACTTTGAGGCCCAATAGGCAGGAAATTGATCTCTTGTGTCTGTCACAGAAGTATGAAACTCTGCATGGTACAGTGTCGTGTTACGGGTGCAGGTGCATTGCTGAAATGACGTGCTGATGGCCAGGGGGTGAGGTAGCCCTGTTCTCTTTCATAGCTGAAAACAGAAATGTTGCAAATACAAGGAGGACAACTGGCATGCTTCACATTCTTCAGTGTTGAAAACAATCAGAGGTGGGGGAATGGGAGAAAAATCAAATTTCTACGAAGAGATGTCAGCAGTAAATTTAATGCAGGTGCAATATTCTCCAGACAAAGAACATTTTGTTTCTACCTTCTGTGGCTTCATGAAAACCGGCCCCTGCTGCCTCCCTGCTGTGTGTTTTTCTTTTTATCAGTGTAAGGTAGATTAAAGTGTTGATACCCTTCCTGGGCAAAAGTATTTTTAATGTTCTTAGTACAACTGTTGAAGAAGTATTAACTTCCTTCAAAGCTAAGCTTCTGGGTGTAACAGAGCTTTCTCTACCCTAAGGTTCAATTAGTTTGTTAAGCTTTGTACTTTCCTGATTGCTTCCGTGTATTACTGTGACATGGTTTTTACCATTTGTTTGCCTTTGAATCTGTAATAAAGAAAATGAAATTTTTAGAAAGAAAAAGGAAAGAAGAAATTAAAAAAAGTTAAAAGCCAAACATTTACTTAGCTAAGGTAGCAAATTTATAACTTAAAAAATAACAAAAATCCCTATCAAATAAAGGATATTTTATGAGACATACACAAAATTGCAAGGTATTCATCCTCCCTTATTTAAAGGCTGTCATAAGCAGAGTGATTGCAGAGTAATCAAGAGGTGTGACTTTCTAATTAGTTTTACTTGGTGATTGCCTAGTGATTTGTTAGACTCTACTCTGATAATAGTTTACCAGAGAAGGATTTCCTGTGCCACTAACGAAGCTTAACTTCAGGCCTTACCCAACTGTGTGAGAGGCCTTAGCAAGCCATTAGAACGCATTTCAGGTTTTTTTGTGTAGAGACATTTAATTGGGGTTACATAAGAGATATATCATGAATGTCATAATGTTATTACTCTAAGTGAACCAGCACAGAAGGCTGTAGGAGTGTTCCTTTACCAGGAAAGCTAGCAATAACTGAACTATACTGGACGTGATTGCAAATGATGTGCTATATTCGTAAGGCTTCTAAAATTTGCAAAATTAAGACATTTCAATCCCAGTTGGCTGCCACTTCTTATTCCAACATCTCCTGTCAAGTTCACAACACTTGCCCTTCCCTGCTTTCCCTCCCAAGTGGGAGTTAACATTTTGGGGGTTGGGCGAGTTGGGGGATATGGCGTTATGGCTTACAGTCACTTCTGTGTACAGTTAAGTCATTGCTAGCTGTCCTGGTGTAAGTACTCCCACTGCCTACTGTGCCATTGCACCCAGAATAATAACGTGATCACATCCATAGCCTGTCACCTAATGAGTGTCTCCAGCTAAATGAATCACTACACAAGAACACTTGAAAATGCCCGCTAAGTCTACAGTTCATATGTGACAGAAATTTGATAGTTTCCAAACTTGATACAAACCTAAATGTTTAAGCAGTATTATCAATACCATGTTGTGCAACTGAAAAAAACTTGTCTAAAGTGTAAATAATAATAAATTTTAAAAAAATCAACACTGCAGGAGAAAAAGACTGAATTATCTTCTTGGTGTTTCTATAGAAGATATTACAAAATGATCATAACAAAACATTTTGTTCAACTGTTACCATGTGGGGTATTGGCCATGTGTAAACCAAGGCTGTTGTGTTAGGGAAAATGGTCGGAACAATTAAGAATGGTGGGGTCTACTCTTTCTTTTTTCCTCTTTGAGCCAAGTCCTACAAGAGCTAAATGAGCTCAGACTATGATTAGACCATCTGCAAGCAGAGATGGATTAACTAACTTGGCTGAGAGACGCACTTCCTGCAAATGACCTGGAAACGAAGTTGAGTGAAACTCTCATGGTTTGAACCTTCGAAGACAGAACAAGCTAAGTTCTTCTCCATCTTAAACACAGGACGGCTTAGAAGAGGCAGCTTTAAATTGGTACCTTGGGCCTTGCCCACAACCCTTCTACAAAAATTCTCTGCCAAATACAGGGAGAAAGTATTAGAAAAAAAAAATTGTTACTCTAAATGTTTGCATCCCCATCCAAGGCTGTTTCTAATTACCTCAAGGCACTGACCAGGAGGACTTTAGGAAAATGGTCAGGTCACAGAAACCAGTAGATAAAAGACTTAATGCATAAAGCTACGCCCACCTAAGATCCTTGACTATTGTTAGTCAGAGAATTGACTGGAGCAAATAGCCTGAAAGCCTACTAAATTTTGAGAGACTATCTCATCTAAACAAACACCCTGGGACAGGACAATATCTGCCTGTGACTATTCTACCCCCAAAGCGATCCTTGGACTCTGAACTGCACTAAAAGCACATGTAGCCCTGAAGGTGCACTCCTACCTACCCAGGGCTCAATATTGCAGTGAAGGATGACAGACAAGAGAGGTCTCCCAAAGTATCCAAACTGGGGCGACCAGCTGAGTCAAACAAGAGCTGCAGTTCTTATCGGCAGGCTCTGATCTATGTCCTGAGTCACTGACTTCATTTTTTTTCCACATGTAAATTTTTGTTGCAGCTAATGCTGTTCCTACTCCACCATTGTATACTGGAGGTTTTGCAAGTAGATAACTAGATTACTGGTTCATGAGATGTTACATTTAGTAAAAGTTACACCATCCCAGAAAGTCTTTTCTTTGACCTAGAAGAAGAACAATTATGAATTCAGGATATAATCCCCTTTCAGGAGAGTAGCATTCCTACATTTGAAAGTGTTTCTCAATGGGAGTCAATACTGGGATTCTGGGTGAGATAATTCTGTTATTCACGATATGCCACAGGTTACAGGACGATTAACAACACTCCTAGATGCCAAATACTACTTGAACATACTGCCCTTCCCCAGTCATCTTGACAAGTAGAAATGTCTTCACACATTTTACAATGTTCCCTAAGGGGCAGGTTACTACAATAAATGTATATATGGATTTTGGGTAGCCATAGGGGTAGACTTTGGCAGATATAACTAGTTGTCCACCAAATGTATATACTTTCATCTTCTTTTTTACTGTAAGAATCACCATGTCAAGATAAGATGCTTATCCTTCCAGATTCCTCTGTACTTACCTGAAGTCCAAAAGAAGTATGAAGAAATCACTAAAAGGGGCTTCCAGGAAAAAGTAAGACAGACTTTGCTGGCATAAGGCTTTTGTCTGTTTCCTTTCCCTTGTTCCTTCTTGGAATGTAGATGGGGTGAGTGAAGTTTCTATAATTGTTCTATATTCATGAGGTTGAAGGCTATCCATTAGGTTTGGCGGATAAGAAAAAAGGAAAGCCTGGGTCCCATGTGGTGGTCTTGGCTACTGTATCAGCTTAGTCTACTCCTCCCCAGGCTTCCATGAGCAATATAAGCCCCTTAAACCTCTGCTGGAGTTTCTGTTACTTGCAATCAAACTCAGTTCTAACTGATACAAAGTAAAAGCAACTGTTTCTGCCCTAGCCTCAATAAAGATTTCATGGTCTAAGGAGGCATAAAAAGGAGTGGAAGAGAAGAGCAATAAAGTAAGTTACAACTGTGTACTTTTGAGAAGGGAATTGAACTCTGTCCCCAGAGTTCAGGCTGAACCCCAGGATGGACCTCTAGAAACCCAAGGTAAATGTGGGGATCCAAGGGAAGAGGGAAACTCTTGCTGGATTTCTCTTACATCCCAATGAATCAGAGACTGTTTTATCAATATCATACATATAACTTGTAGGAATGCTCGAGGTAAATATTACAGGGGGAAAGTGGGAACTATTACTGTTACAAACTTTCACTCCATTCAAGGTAAAAATACATCCAGGTGGGGGGATAAATTAGGAGTTTGGGATTAACATATATACACTCCTATACATGAAATAGATAACCAACAAGGACCTACTGTATAGCACAGGAAATTATACTCAATACTTTGTAATAACCTATAAGGGAAAAGAGCCTGAAAAAAGCGTGTGTGCACACGAGCGTATAACTGAATCGCTGTGCTATACACCTGAAACTAACACAACACTGTAAATCAACTATACTTCAATAAAAAAATACATCCTGTGTTGTGATAGAGGGCTTTTCTCATTGTTGCAGGTGTCTTTTACATTTGTTCAACTGAATTGGTTGAGACCTGCCAACTACGAGTAGCTCACTGTAGGCCCAAGTACTACTAAAGCATTCAATCCCAAGGGGGAAAAAAGTAGGAATGAAATAAACTTTCCCCTTTTTGATGAAGAACATATATAGTTTAAAGAGGTATTACACGGGAAATTTAAAGTGAAATCAATTAGTAGTGTCACATGCCTGTAACGTCTCACTCGGAAAATGTCCCTTAAGAGTTAAATGAAGCTGGAACCACATTCTGAAAACCCAGTTGCAACAGCTGCTCTCTGAGCCCCTTCTGCAGAGAGGAAAGAAAATAAGTTTTAATTAAATTGTATTAATTGGTTTAGCTGATCTGGAAATAGAGTAAGGGCTCTGCTCTAATTTTGTTTGTTGGCTCAAGTCCACTTATCCTTGACATGAGAATAAAGGAATGAAGCAATAAAATGCCTAGAAATGCCCTGGTAGAGACTTTTAAACTGTCCAAGGTTAAAGAGTGATGCTATCTCGGAGATGAACTTAAAATTCTCTTGCCAACTCAGAGAAGTCAGAAGTGCAAGCAAGAAAAGAGTGTGATTAAAAACCCTGTTTCCTTAAAGCTCTGCAAAGCTGCAAAGAAAGGGCAGGCATTCTTCCCATAATAGTGAGCACTTGTTATAAAGAAAAGGAGAAGGTTGTGAAAGCATCAGGGTATAATGACCTTATTTCAGGCCACTCAGCGTAAATGTTCGTATATAAGGTAACTGGGATTTTTAAGAGAATGTAGCTTTACAGTTTGATGTTGCTCTGTGCAAAATACATTTTATTAACCCTTAAAACTATATTTGAATACATGATCCCTGCCTGCATTGCAGCATCTTTTATCAGTATTATTTTTTAAAGATATTATTTTAAAGGTTTAATGCTATACAATCTACTTTTTTTTTTTTGCTTCTGCATTCCTACAAACTAAAAGTTTGAATGCAATCACAACTACCAGAAATCATTCTTTAAATGTCAAAATTCTGTGACACATAGGAGATAGTCTACAAAGAACAGCTTGAACTTTACTGTCCAGAAAACAGGTACTTAAAAGTTGGTATGGAAAAAATACAGAGGGGATGATAAATCTGCTATGGACTGAATGTTTTTGTCCTCCCAAATTTCCTGTGATGAAGCCTTACCCCCCAGCGATGGTATTTGGCGATGGAGTCTTTTGGGTGGTAATTAGAGTTGGATGAGGTCATGAGGGTGGGGCCCTCATAATGGGATTAGTGCCTTTATCAGAAGAGACACCAGAGAGCTTGCCCCCTCCTGCAAGCCCCCCAACCTTCCTCCCCCTCCACACAACTCACTCTCTCTCTCTCTCTCTCTCTCTCTCCCTCCCTCTCCATCATGTGAGGACACAGTGAGAAGGTAGCCAGAAAGAGAGTTCTCAAACTCTCAACAGAAACCAACCATACTGGTACTCTGATCTAAAACTTCCAGCCTCCAAAAGTGTAAGAAAATAAATATCTATTATTTAAACAACCCAGTCTATAGTATTCTGTTATGGCAGCCTAAGCTGACTACTACAAAGTCAACCAGAGGAGGGGGAAAAAAATTAACACATCATTTATAAGCAATGTTTGTAGAAATGAGATTATATCTCTGATTTTTGGGTTTTTTGTTTGTTTGTTTGTTTGTTTCCGGTACACGGGCCTCCCAATGCCGTGGCCTCTCCCGTTGCGGAGCACAGGCTCCAGACGCGCAGGCTCAGTGGCCATGGCTCACGGGCCCAGCCGCTCCGCAGCATGTGGGATCTTCCCGGACCGGGGCACGAACCCGTGTCCCCTGCACCGGCAGGCGGACTCTCAACCACTGTGCCACCAGGGAAGCCCTGATTTTTGGTTTTAATCCATTGTGGGGCTCTGAGAGTGTCTGATTATTAATCCTCAACTGCTCCTCACACACTCCTGCAACGTGACGCATTTTTGCTATAGTGTGACAACTGCTGAGAGCAAACATCTAAATGTCGGTGACTCAGGCAGGCACTAAGTATGTATTTCCCATCTGCCTTGTATGTTAGAACAAACTGTGTCTCCAGAACGCAAATCATATCTCTAGAAAGAGGTATATTTGCTGTTTCCCTTCTACTGGAAGGTCCATATGTTTGTGCTTCAAGAGTTGTAGCCAAATGATGGTATGATTGAGAATGAGTTCTCCACTAGGAAGCGGAGTGGTGATGGACATTGGAGTGGATACAGCTCCAGTGAGGGGTCAATGCTCTGCTGGAAGGAGAAACTTACTCAGGGTAGGGTAGGACCAGGAATGGGAGGAAGAAGGAGGAGAATTAATACACAGAAGGACCAGAGCCCCATCCCCCTTTCTGTGTTTAGGTCCACTCAGCCACTTATGAGTTTTCTCCCCCCTCTTTGAATGCCTGCTCAACCTTAACACATACATAATTACACATATAGTTTCAAAAGCTGAGAATGCCTGGCTTTGGAAAATTCTGACATACAAAGCCATACAGAATGCTCACCTGGATGCAATTTCTTACTCCTTCCTCCACTATAATATCTTCTCTCCTGGCTAAAGTAGTCAGTGGTCAAGATTGAACATTCTTGCCGGTTCTACCACTATTACTTTCAGGGAGTAGTCCCTGAAGGTAGTTCTCAGGTGGTCCTCCAGGGGTGAGGCCCCAGAGGTAGAGAGTAGAAGGTCACCATTCTTGACAGGCTGCTCTGTACAGCCTGTTATCTGATATTATCTGTACAGATAATATCACATGGTCAGCTTTAAAGCCTTTTAATTCCATTATGTCTTATGAGGTGGAGAAAAGAAACCTTCAGTGTCACAGTACCTCCTTTTTCTTCTTTCCTGGGGGGTAAACCATTACAGAAAATTGAAGATTTCTCCCAAATATATTCAAAGTAACTACTTTTATAAGCAGGTTTCTAATTCCAGGATGAATGCTCTTTTTTCCAGATCACTCAGTCTTCTAGGAGTGCAGAAGAATAAAAACCCAAATGCCGAAGTTTTCACAATGACCCTTCCCGCTGTGAGCTTGTGCAAATATTCTGTGCTATGCAGTGATGACACCTGCACCCTTTCCATTTCCCTCTTGCCTAGGGCAAACGGTCAGCTTCTAAGGGTAATTGTACAGGAAACATTCACAAAGTCCTTTAGCATCTCAAATTCATTTTTTATTTGAATGTCCTTTTTAAAAAGACATTTACTGCTATGTTTATTAAAATAATACTTTCATGTGCTAGTCATTTATTACTATGTAGCAAATTACTCCAAAACTTAGCAGCTTAAAATAACACACATTTATTATCTCAATTTTTCAGGGGTGGGGTGGGAATCTGGAAACAGCCTAGCTGGGTCCCCTGTTTCATGTCCTCTAACAAGGCTCCAATCAAAGCCTCAGCCCAGGATCTCATCTGAAGGCTTGACTGAGGGAGGATCCACTGTGAACCTCAGTCAGTGGTGTGGTAGCCTTTGTTTCCTTACAATATTTGGCCTGAGGCCCCCTGTCCCTCACAGGCTGCTGACTGGAAGCTGTTCTCAGTTCCTGGCACAATGGGCTTCTCCCACATAGTAGCTTGCTCATCAAAGCATGAAAGTCAACAAGGTGACAGAGAAAGTCTGCTAGCAAGACAGAAGTCAAAATCTTTTGTGATCTTATGAAAGTGACAACCTATCATCTTGGCTATATTCTATTGTTTAGAGACAAGTCCTGCCCACATTCAGGAAGAGGGGATTATAGAAAGTTGTACATTCCAGAGGTAGGAAGGATCGAGGTCATCTTAGAAGCTGCTTTTCACACCAATCATTAGAGAAAATTTAGAAGATGCAGAAAAATTAAAAGAAGATTATTAGTGTGACAGAAAGTCAAGCAACCATGTTTATACTATTGCTTCTTTTTGTTCTAGTCTTGGCTTCCATGCATAAGTTAAAAAAAAATTAAAAACTTAATGATCATCACAATCTACACAATAAATTCTGCTTTTTTTTTTAAAGTTACCACTAAGTTATAGTAAATTAACTTTATTTAAATTAGATAATTTAATTTAGTGTAAAGATGTTTCCATATTATTACAGCACTCTCTCTTTTGCATTAATGTCCATCAGACAATTTATTATTCTTTATTTAAACATTCCTTTGTTGCTGGGATTGTCTAATTATTTTCCTATTATAAATAAGGACACTGAGAATCTTTATGAACTTACTTCTTCCTCTGTGGTTTGGCTTTCCCTTCTAACGGACTCTTAGAAGTAGTCCATCAAAGTTAGGGTTATGTTAAAAACATCTGATAAATATTCAGAGTAGTTTCCAATATTCCTACTAGTAAAATAGTATGGTGGCAGGTAATAGATGACATTTCAGACAGATCCTCGATGTAAGGGAGGCTCTAAAGGGGATAAACAAGTGATATCTCAGGAGAAAGTCAGTGAGAACATGATAATGGAGAAAATGGAGGCAGGTGAGGGGCAGAGAGCTGGGCAGGATGACAGTTTGCCTTAGGAAGACTGAGTAGACAGGGAGAAACAACCATCGAACTAATGAAGAGATAGTAGATAGGATGCCAACACAGTTATCCTTTGGTACTGGGTCCAGGACCCCCATCGATACCATCTGCAGATGCTCAAGTCCCTTACATAAAATGGCATAGTACAGCCAGCCCTCTGTATCTGTGAGTTCTGCATCGGATTCAACCAACCACCGATATGGAGGGCTGACTGTACATAAGAGAATGGACAAGTGAAACGATGATAATTGGAAAGGATGAGTAGGTTATCCAGGTAAATACTCAGTGATGGGTCAATATGTCTGATATTCAGCTATTGGTGACAAAGGGGGGGCACTTTGTCACTGGAACAGGTCAGAAGCCAAGTCAAGACAAGGGTAAACGAGGTTCATTTAATGTTGATTAATTAGAGCTACTAAAATACTGCTCCTTCAATTTCCCTCAATAACAAAAGGATTGTTCCAACATTTATAATTCAGCTGAATATATTGATGGATTTAATTGGGGGGGGCGTAGAGGAATGGGGGTTAGGAAGCAATCTGAGACTTTTAGCATCATTTAGGATCATTTTGTATGATGGGAACGAAGAAGCTGTGAAGTGGAAAAAAAGAGTGCTCCAAGGAGTGTGCACAATTTTATGAAATAGAAGAAGACAATTATCTAATTTTTTTTTTTTTTTTTTTTTTTTTTTTCAGTACGCGGGCCTCTCTGTTGTGGCCTCTCTCGTTGCAGAGCACAGGCTCCAGACGCGCAGGCCCAGCGGCCATGGCTCACGGGCCCAGCCGCTCCGCGGGATGTGAGATCTTCCCAGACTGGGGCATGAACCCGCATCCCCTGCATCGGCAGGCGGACTCTCAACCACTGCGCCACCAGGGAAGCCCCAGTTATGTAATTTTTAAGAAATTTAATTTCAATCATGTTCTTGTGCAGATTAAAAGAAAAATCCTTCATCTTACTTTGAGGAGTGAAAAGGGAAAAGAAAATGTCCACCTGTATATGTGGATTTTGCACAAAATATTATTATGAAGTCTGTCCCAGGGCCAAAGAAAGAGAAACATCCTACTTAGTGTGTTTAGACTTCATACGGCAAGGATGTTTTAACCTAAAATACAGCAAGAATCAGAAATAACTTCATATATTGGTCAGTAAGATCTAGCTAGAAGAATAATTCCATGTATTAAATTTTCTTCTCCTAAATGAGATAAAACAGTTGTGGCAATAATAATTAGAATTTCACTTCTCTACAACTAGATCTTTGGTAGAGGAAAAAAAAGCTCTAAGAGAAAAGCCCCCATACCTCATGGGACAAGGTTAAGAGAGAGGGATCAGTGACGAGCCCGCTTTGCTGGGAGGAGCGGGGCAGTGTGATAAAAGGACTGAGGCTAAGCGTTTGGGATTCCAGCCACAGCGTTTGGATGTGCTGCACGGAGACTCAATGCTACTCTTTCATCTCTCCCGGGGACAGGAAATGGGGGGAACTGCAAATCTGAGCTCTGGGCCAAGAAAGGCCAATAATATCACATTCAGAATTCTCCCATCCATCCCATGGAGCAGAATGCCAATACATGGGGGTATGCTCCTTTGGACTCTGGAAGGGAGAATGAAGGGTAGGTATTTGGTTCTATTTCTTTTCTCTTCCCCAAACCCAAATAAATAAACCTGTTATTATTGTTTGGAGGGACCTGTTCTAAGGACTGTTCAGTCTGGCAGAAATCTGTTTGTAGAAGCCTGTTGTAAAGACTGTTTAAATGGTAGAAGCCTGTGTGTGGGTGGACTAGGAAGAACTCAATAGAGCATCTATAAAATACTATTCCTAGTTCAGAGGTCAAATATACAGCAGTCCATATGAGGAACTTGGACTTTATGACAAAGGCAAGAGAAACGGCTACACAAACAAATCTGCTTATGTAAGCTAGCTGAATACTGAGAGCAAAACTTGAAGCGAAGGCTGATTATTATTTTGGAATTTTAATAGGATCACCTAATAAAAATTATTATTATAGAGCATTTATTACATAATACTGACAGCACTAAATAGTAAAAACATTATATGGAATGTGGACAAAATGCTGTCCAGAGACAAATTCATGTTCTTTAATATTTTTATTTCTACGTATGAAAGAATAAAAAAGAAATTAAACATTCAACTCACAAGTGTAGAAAAAGAATAACTAAGTAAGGTAGGTTATACTGTAGAAAAACATATTTAAGGTAAATGTAAACTCTTTAGATAAATGTAAACTATTAAGGTGAATGCTCTCTGAAGCTCCTAACCAGTGCTTTAAGAATCACTAGTTTTGATGACATTAATGTGAAAAATATCCCAAATACCACCACATTTACATGTGCTATTACCCAGAGTCATTTACTGTCTTATTTCCAGTATGTGGTCTTTTTAGGAGAGGTTCTGTGTCATAAGGTATCCCTAATGTCTAATTTAGTGCCAGGATGCTTGATAAAATTTTATTAAATGAACATTTTAATAAGTAAGTTATAATGCCATATGTTATTCAAATCACATATATTCTTTTTTTTTTTTTTTTTTTCACATATATTCTTGATCCAGTTTGTCACATAAATATTTCGTCAAATTTAATCCATATTAGGATCTTTTTTCATTCTTCATTTTTCAGCACAGAGAATTCTCAAAGTCTAAGCGAATAAAGCATCTTCATTGTGGCTTGAGAACAACCCCATTGTACTTTTCCTAATATCTAACCTTGACTAATTCTCACATGTATTTCAGAAATATGAATAACATCTTCATGCAATTCTTATAAGGCACAGAAAATAGGTATCATTATTTCTGTTTTAATGACAGATTTTGAGGTTAGGGTGACTCATGAACAGCTGAGCAGTCAGTAGGAGAAACCAAAATAGAAGGGAAACGCCTCCCCTGCCACCCCCGCGCTCAAACCTCCAGCACACCCTCCTCGGGGACTGGAGCGTGATGCGCCTGGGAGGGAAGCGTGCAGCCTTCCTGCAGGTTCGTGCGCTGCAGAAGTAAGGGTCCGCTATCCCCCATCAGTGAGCACAACTCACTCTCCTTCTAGCAGATAAAAATGGAAGACAAAGGGAACTCTGAGAAGCAAGCCCGTAAAACACGGAGCTTGATTTATTTGGAGGACGATGACTCATTTACCTTTAACTGAGTAATTTTCAAAAATCACCATCTAAGTCACCTAAACAATAATTTTTACATCCCAGAGAACGTCACCTTAAAAGGCAAACTACCTTGTGTGTTAGATGGACACTGCCCAGCCTTTTACTCTCTGTGAGGGGAAACAATATTTTATCAAATGGGTTTCTCTGATTCTATTTTTTTTTTTTTTTTTTTTTTTGCAGTACGCGGGCCTCTCACTGCTGTGGCCTCTCCCTTTGCGGAGCACAGGCTCCGGACGCGCAGGCTCAGCGGTCGTGGCTCACGGGCCCAGCCACTCCGCGGCATGTGGGATCTTCCCGGACCGGAGCACAAACCCACGTCCCCTGCATCGGCAGGCGGACTCTCAACCACCGCACTACCAGGGAAGCCCCTCTGATTCTTTTTATGTACCCAAGAAAAGAGTAGCAGGGCATGCTTCCATCTCAGGCTATGTATACTTAATTTATTTAAGAAAAATTCAATGATGGAATTAGCAGGTGTCAGTCTTTGACTTGCAAACAAATTATTCTTGGAATTCTTAAGGAGCTTAAGAATGTTCTTAGAATACTTAAGGAGCTTAAAGGTAATTTTAAAAACGTGTTTAAAAAATATTACCAGTCATCCTGTATATACAAACAAAATGGCCCTGAGCAGATGAATTAAACATTACATCTGTAATGTGCTTGATAAAGTTAAGATGCACCTCTCCCTGCACCATCCAATTCAAATAATCGTGTTGTCCAATGCAAATACGATTTTCCAGTAACTGAAGTCACTCCTTTCCCTACACCTCTGTAACTGGAGGCATGCACGTCTATCTTACTTACTGAGGCTGCTTTCATAATTCCAGTGGGTTGGGTTCTAAGAAAAATTTTTAAACTGTTTTGCTCTCCACCAAGTTTTTTTTTTGCCACAGTACTATAGCTTACAGCAACCTACATCTCACAAAGAGGAGAAAAAGATAGTTACCAAAACCTTTGCTTAATTCACCAGAAAATTTCAAATACTATTACTGCCCATCCCATACTCTCATTATTGTTGAATCATCTCCCACAGCCTTACATTATTGATCCTACTTGTTTTTCTCTTCTGAACACTAGTGCCTGTGGTTCTCTTTATTAGCATTAATTTCTACTCTGAAGTTAAACTTCTAGAATTTATGTCCTCCAGTGTCCAACTATCCCACCTCCTCTGAAAACCAAGCATGAATACAAAGCATTCAAGCCATTGGATATGAGGAGAGGAGCCTGTGAATGAGACAAGCACTTATAGAAAGTAAATCAGACACGTTAAACTCACACTTGGCTGTAAAGAACAGCCTGAGTCTGATAGAAGGACTCCAGCCAAAACAGAAGGTTCTTGTAGTGAGACGGCTGATACGGTCAGGTTGGAAAAACCTCTCCACTCCTTCCTGTGGGCACCTGAATTCCACAGGCTTGCAAACGGCAAGAGTCACTGAGTAATGATTCCTTAGAGTTTTCTGTGTGCCAGTCGGAGGCCTTGCACATGGCATGTGGCTCAGGACATGATGATTTCAGTTCCTTGAGCAAACTCAGATAAAATAGGGGGGAAAATATTTCCCTGCTTATCCTGGACACTGTCCCATGAAAGCGAGGCAGTACAGTCAAGTAAAGTTTTCTAGGGAGTCTTAGTAAAATGTGACATTATTTCAGTGTAACCTGGCTGGTAGGAGGTGCAACGCCGCCAATGGCTTCACACACTACATATTTGCTGTGTACAAGCTAAGTGGCTATGAAGACACACTTTTCCTTATTCTTTGGATGAATCCAATGGAAAAATTGCATTTGGCCAATGGATCCCTTTTAAAGACCCTGTATCCCCACAGACTTTGATAGTAATTTACTTCTCCCTGGAAGCTACGAACACAGTGTGGACCCTGAGAAATTTCAGTAACTTTAGTTAAGATTAAGGCTAGATCTTAGAGGAGTTGGCTATATCTGGAGTAACTCCGCTGCAGAAAAAGGATTCTTGGGGCAATTCTTTGGCTTTGTATTTTGCCCTGCATGGCTTTGCCTAACCAACTAACACAGTACCGACTGTGTACTCTCACTTCTGCCCATTGTAATGGGGAGTTTGACACAATTGTTGCAGTGTCAAAAAAGTGGCAATATTAGATGGAAGCTGACCTTCAGAATGAAATGTTCTCTGGGAAGATAAGGCTATCACTGATCAATCTCTAGAAATTTTTACTCAGACCTTCATGACCCCCTCTGATAGCAACTTGGATGAGATTCAGAGTATCTAGAGAATACCTTGAAATTATATGCCAAGTGATACCATAATATTCACAAAGGGGTGCATAACCCAAACCTGTTAAAATTTAGCATCTAGAATGGATCTTCTTATTTCATTTTTACCTTTTTTCATTTGGTTTTTCCCCTCACCAATTCTTTTCCAAGGATATGCTATTACTTCCCCCACTGCCATTGCTTCTCTCATTCAGTTCAGCCTACTCCCCAAAATGCTCGTTTTCCATCCATTCATTCACTCAACCATTCAACAAGTATTCGCTAGGGTGCAGGGCCTGTTCTGAGTGCTAGGGTAAGAATAGTGAAAAGAAAACAAGATCCATTGCCTCAAGAAGCTGTTGGTCTAGTGACGGGAGATGGTCAAAAACTAGAAAACAAGTAAATAAATAATTTCAGATAGTGATCATAACTAAAATAAATACTCTAATGGATCTCAGGTACGTCTTTTAAGTACACAGAATGATAAATGGATTCTACGTATGTCTTTTAAGAGCTGACTTACAGTTTAGACATGGGGCATGGTGGAAAGACAGGTACCAAGGATTTTATCTTGAGCACTTAGAAGGATGGTAATACCATTTTCTGAAATGGAGCAAACGGCTTTGGAGGGTTAGAGGAAAGAGAGAGCCAACGATTCTCTTACCTTTGAGATGTTACCATAGGTGCTTAGGAGTGAAACGAGGGATAGAGTTCCAGTCTGGTGAGTCATCAGCCTACAGGTAGTCTTCAAGTCAGTGGGCCTGGGAACTACCAGCTGTGGAGAAGACCAAAGACAGAGAGTTTAGAGGGCAAATAGATTAAGACAAAGGGCCAACATACTTTCTTAAGACGTAAACTGCTACGCAGATTGCAAAAATAAGTGATTAATATGTGTCAGACATTTAAATACATACATTGCTGGCCTTGAGAAACTTGTTATTCAATAGTGGGAATAGAAATAAATGGATAATTTCTGTATAGCATGTTAAGTCTCTTTTTGTTGTTTGTTTTAGGGCATTGGTTGTCTCTTGTCCTCATATATTAATCTAATACATATGTATATATAACTGCCTTAGATATAGGTATAGATACAGATAGATATAGCAGTTCTGATCATATCCTGCCCTCCATTTAGTCACAAATATGTATTAGAGTATAATCTATTCCAGGCACTGTTCTAGGTTCTAGAAATACGATTGTGAAATTATGTGATTACCAGCATTATGTTTTAGTGGGAGAAATCGATATTTAACAAATAATCATAGAAATAATTGAAATGATAACTGTGCTAAGAGAGATAAAGGGTGAACACAAAGCTTGCCTAAAGGCTGAAGCTGACCTAGTCAGACTAAGAAGTACCATTTTAAGCCTAGGTTTGCAGGATGGCTGGTGGGAAGTCAGGAAGTCAGAGGTGAGAAGAGTAAGGAAGGGGAACAGCATATGCAAAGGCACGTAGCTGAGAAGGAACTTAAGAAACAGCATGACCAGAAAGCCACGAAGGAAGCAGGAAGACACTCCCCATCTCCATCACAAGACCCAAAAGAATACTGTGAGACTGCAAACAAAAAAGAATTCCGGGGATCAGTATCTGAGGAAATCAGAAACTGCTTGGAATTCCAGTGAATGGTTCCGGAAGTTGACCATAAATAGGAACCCATGTCTGGGGTAGTTCCTGGTGAACATTGGCTTTTAGAGGTGAGGATGGGGCCTGCCAGCTTTGGAGAGCAACACATTCAGTATCCCTTGTGTACTGCTCTCACAACATCGATCACTTCTTTTTAGAATAATTCCCATAACTAGGTTGAAAACTCACCTTTGAAACTTGTGCATACCTAAAATAATGCTTTGCTCCCATTAGACAATCAAATGATGAACTGTTTAATTCAAGTGAGCAGTTTTATGGTCACCTGGGGCAACAGTCCTAACTAAGAGTAACACAGTGGGCAATTCGTATTTGAGGTCTCATTTGGAGCAGACAAGTCCATAGAGACAAAAAGTAGATTGGTCTACTCCCTCGGGCTTTGGGAGGGGTGGGGGGGAAATGGGGAGTGACCGCCAATGGGTACCGGGTTTCATTTTGGGCTGATGAAAAATTTAGAAAATTGATTGTGGTGATGGTTGTAGCTCTGAATAGCACTGAACACTTTATATGGATAAATGGTGTGGTATGTGAATTATATCTCAATAAAGCTGCTTTAAAAAGGAATGGGAAAGGCCGGAGGATTTGCCAGGGGAATTTCTATGATGTATTGTTATTTTATATCTGAAGCTCTTAAAAAGCTTTGAGAGTCACTTAAGAATCACGAAGGGCCCAGAATCCTGAACCCTACCAGGTTCTCCTTTGAGCTGTTCTTCTTGAACCTTGTTACTTGCCCAGACAGGATATGTTACCAAAAAATTGAGAAGAATAAATGGTCTCAGTTCCCATTGCCTGAAAATCTTGGTTGGATACGTTACTGGGACGGTTAGAGCAGTGGTGTAACTTGAAATCGTTGGCGTGGGAAGGATGGAGGGGGCATGATGGAAGGTTCCATAGATGACCTCAGACTGCAGCCCTCCAAAAGGTGTATGTCAGTTGTGAATATGTGGTTATGAATTATTCAGGAAGGAGGTTCTTTGATCACAGTCTCAGAGAAATCTATTGCACCCCTTCCCAAAGAAAAAAGAGGTAAGCTTTAAAATTTTGAAATAGAAAATGCAGACTTTAAAAAAAATACCACTTCCTAATTTAAAACAATTTTGTTTCACTGGTTGGGAAAGGAGGAGTGGAGAGAGGACAGGAAGAGGAAAGAGAGAGAGAGAGAACACTAATTCCTGATTTCTGAAAGTAGGAAGCAGCATTTCCTAAGGTGTAATCTAAATTAGACTAAGTAGAGCAGGAAGGACTGATTGAATCTGCTTGTTCTCTCTTCCTGTAATCATTTTAGGAAAGGGTATGGTTTATAAGAATAAGCGTCAACTCTGATGAAACAAATGAGATGAATGAGAAAGCCATCCTTCATCTAAACACTGCAAATCAATGTTATCCCTCCTTACCCTCTCACTGAAGATGCCTGCCACATGAATGATTCATGGTGAGCCATCAACTCAGCACAGTCACTCTGCTAGAACACCAAGGGTTTGCTTACACATAATTACTCAGAACTGAGTAGGAGGAAATCCCTGTCTTGGATCATGGAAGATAATGGAATTCCAACTAAGGGTGCCCTTGGCAAAGTAGAAGGACTTTCCCTTGGACCTTTGAAATCCTTAATGAGTTGAATCATGTCAAGTAACAAAATAAACAAGGATGGGAAACATCAGTTGGGTTTGGTCCAAAGTCTAGCCTGCTTAAGGCTGGGCTTCCCCCATCACTGCTTAAACATAATACAGTTTTCTATCAGCCAAGCCTGTGGTTTCATTTCATTTTTTTTTTCTTAAATCAGATTTCAAAAGCCAGACACTAGCTGATGGTAATTAGTAGGCTGAATTAGTAGGTTGAAGTTTATTCTTACCATTCTTTCTTTCCAGGCATGCATAATTTTTGTGAAGAGAAAAGAAAATACAATTATCCCCAAATCCAGCCAGTGTGGCTCATCTGCTCTTGTGTTAGATCTTTAGAAATGGTTCTTAACAATTGAAAGGAAGACATATGATATTTAAGAACAGTGTCTTGTAACCTCATTTATAATATTAAGGAAAAAAAGCTCAGTCTTGCGATCATTTCCATCCCTCTTCACAAAAATCTGACACAAGAAATATCGATTCTATAAAACGTGTGACATAGAGGCTTGTTCATACCGTAAGGAATTTACTGGTGATTTTATTTCTAGGTTCCCTATTACATTTTAAACGATTCCCTTAAAAATGCTTGACTTGAAATTTTCCAGGACCACTTACACAATGCAAACTAGAAACATCTGATATAATGTTGAAGGACTCAGATTTTTCACATCAGGGAAGGTAGGAATTTATACTCAACTTTGCAAAGGTTGGGTCTATGACAAAAGATTCACTAAATCAAATAATCTCACTAATGAAATTCCTTCTTGAAATGTTGGTTAATTTTGGAAACTTCACTGATCTTTGAGTTCCTGCAAAGAGTTTGGTACTACAAAAGTAAATATTAAATAAAATTTTGGTAATAAAATATACTCTTTATCATTTGGATTAATATTGTTTAGGTCATATTTTTCTTCTACCCATATTTATATCTAAGGAATAAATATGGCATGGAAGGCAAACCGTATCCAAGATGCTTTTTTTTTCTTTTATCATTTTTTGCTCAAGAAAATTTTCTTATTCCAAACAGTGAAAATTAAGAAAAGAAAACTAATTGAAAAAAATTCAAGTTTACATTTTTAAATGAGCCTGTACCGAACCCTTGTGACAAAACCATTAGTTCAAGGACAATCTGTGTATATAATTGATCTTCATCATCCACCTTGTTTCTCAGTAGATATATTGTTGGGTTCAAATAACTTCATGTCACAGACAAGCAGAAGGACAATCCCAAGATGGCAAGACCCTCTTTAGCTTCAGGGAATTTTTTTTTTTTTTTTTACTAAATTTGTGGCAAGACATTGATTATGGACAGAATTTTACAGTCATAAAAGCTTTTTTCTTTTCTGGATAATAGTTTGATCATACTATGTTTCTACTCAAGGACTTCTAAAAGACTCTGTGGGAGGAGAAATAGGAATATGACACAACCTCTGCTTTTAGGAAATCACAGTTTAGGGTAGAATGTGGACATGTTAACATACGTGTGAAATAACACATTGTAGTAAGGGCATTCGAGATTTAATTAAGGAAGAGATTTATTTAAGGGAAAAACATAACCAGAAGAGATAATAGTTGATTGGAACCTTGAAGGATAGGTAGGAGTCTACCATAAGAATTTGAATTTTGTCTGGTAGGTTTATTAATGTATATTACAAGCCTTCAAACATAATTATTAAGTAAAGAGCTAAGAAGATGTGTGCTACTTTTCTCCCCCCCGACTAATTTGTCTTCCCTAGTTTTTTTTACAACAGTCTTATGAAGTTCCTAAGGCTACTAGTGCTTCACAAATAAAATACAGACCCGAACGAAGCTGATCCACTAAGCAGAAGATATGAAACTATATTCATTCTTCTGATTCTAAGGTCTTTGTTCTTTCTACTCTGCCTTTCTACTCCCTCACCCTTCTTTTGAACTTCCTGACCGTTCCTATCACAAGGTGAACTCAGAACAGATACCCGGCAACAATTACTTATTGATAAACAGAGGCATATAGTTTTGATGCTAAAAAAGTCTTTTTATTGGAGTATAGTTGCTTTACACTGCTGTGTCAGTTTCTGCTGTACAGCAAAGTGAATCATCCATCCATAAATATATATCCCCTCTTTTTTGGATTTCCTTCCCATTTAGGTCACCACAGAGCACCGAGTAGAGTTCCCTGTGCTATACAGTAGGTTCTCATTAGTTATCTATTTTATACATATGATGCCAAATTTTTAAAAAATTAGTTAATTTATTTATGGCTGCGTTGGGTCTTTGTTGCTGCATGCAGGCTTTCTCTAGCTGCGGCGAGCGGGGGCTACTCTTTGCTGCGGTGCGCAGGCTTCTCATTGTGGTGGCCTCTCTTGCTGCGGAGCACAGGCACTAAGCACTCGGGCTTCAATAGTTGTGGCTCGCGGGCTCTAGAGCGCAGGCTCAGTAGTTGTGGCGCATGGGCTTAGTTGCTCTGCAGATGTGGGATCTTCCTGGACCAAGGCTCAAACCCATGTCCCCTGCATTGACAGGCTGATTCTTAACCACTGTGCCATCAGGGAAGCCCTGATGCCAAAATTTTAATACAGATTTTCCAAACACTCCAACAGCCTCTAAACTGGGCCTGTAACCCTCTTAAATACTTCCTCAATCAGGGCTAAATGGCTTGCTTGTATGAAAACAGAAGCATGTAAACTTTAAGCAGCCAACAGTGCCCTTTGTTGAAGAATCTCGGCCTGAGCTCTTGTCAGAGGAACGTCAGAAGCTGGAAGGAGAGGAGAGTCCACAGCCCTGTAGGAACTTCTCAGATGTCACTTATCTCAATGACAAATACTCTCAGTGACTCTGTAAGTTTTCTCTGCAGCCCTAGCTCAGGGTGTGGGAACTTTTGGTTGCCCACGTGCTTAATTTCCAAGGCTCCAGGGTCAGAGCAGGGATTCTAATTTCCATGACTGCATTCATGCGTCTGTTGAATTACTCCTTCCCAGAAGGAACTGAACATTTTTGATTCATTGTTAGGGTTTCCCAGGTCTTTGTATTTCAGCACACACCTACGGGTAGTCGACTGGCAAGGAGTGGGGTGGTGACTGGGGAGAAATTCTCTGCCTTGAATTCTTGCTTCCCTTTCAAAGATATTCCTAGAACACTCCATTGACCCTTTGTGCTTGGGACGATGAAAGACATTCCTGGGTGGGCTGGTGTATTTTACACGATGTTCTCAGATGCTTTCCACGAATGACTCAGGCAAGTGTAAGCTGCATAGAATTCTGGTGCAGAGGAAGGGAGAGAGCGGTACTCTGCTCAACCACGAGTGTTCTCCTTCTGAGCAAGCTGAGTAATGCTGTGCTGAAGGTGACTCGTCCAAGAAGCCAGGGAGTAGGAGTCAGGCTCTCTGACTTTAAACGCCAACATAAATGGAACAAATACGGGCAGGTGATTTAACTGCTGGGGCTCATTTTCTAATCTGTGAAGCAAGAAAATGAATACCTATTTGCCCATTTGAAGTGATGGGAAAGGTTAGGTGCAAAACCAGGTTGACCGGTATTTGTTGACTGCTTGATGAAAGAAGAGTGGCTGAAAATACTTGCAGTCACTAGAAAAGATGCCTGAAGGAAAAAGAGATTGTTCAACCCGAGTTTAGTGTCTGGTACTAGGGATACGGTAGTACCATACTACACTATGGTAGTACCAGACACACAAAAATATGGCAAGATGGGCTCTTGCCCTCAAGGGCTCACATGGTAATTTAAGAGACAGACATTGAATAATTAACTGTGCATTTAATTATACAATTAATACTGTGATAAGTACCACAGAGAGGATTATGGTATTAATATATGAGAATAGAAGAAGACTTAGTCTAGTCTCAAGAAGGTGTTCTATATGGGAGCGACATTTAAGTTGAGTTATGAAAGATGAAATGTAAAGAGGGAAGTGGCAAAGATGTGGGAGATGCTTTTAGGAAGAAGAGGCACTGCATATGCAAAGGTTTGTGAGGCAGGAAGGCACATGGCAGGAATGTGGAATTGAAAGCAGGCCTTTGGGGCAAGAATGAAAAGAACAAGGGATGGGAGAGTGGTACCAGATAAGGCTGAGAGCTAGGTGGGAACCAGTCCAAACAGGGCCTTGTGGGACAAGGTAAGGATTTGGAATGTTTATCTTTAGAAAAATGGGAAGCCTTTACAACCTACAGATCAGAGAAAACAATCGCAAACCATGTATTTGATAAAGGGTTCATTTCCAAATATATAAGGAACTCCTACAACTCAGGAGTAAAAAAATGAATAACCTAATTAAAAAATAGACTTGAACAGATCTTTCCCCAACAAAGACAAACACATAGCCAACAGGTATATGAAAAGCCGCTCAATGTCACTGATCATCAGGGAAATGAAAATCAATACCACAGTGAGATATTATTTCACATGTGTTAGCGTGACTATTATGAAAAAAAGAAAAAGACAAGTGCTGGTGAGGATGTGAAGAAACTGGAACACCTGTACTCTGTGGTGGGAATGCAAAACAGAGCAGCCTCTATGCAAAACAGAACTGAGGTTCCTCAAAAAATTAAAAGTAGAATTACCATATGATCCAGCAATCCCACTTCTGGACATTAATCCAAAAGAAATGAAATTAAGATCTCCAGGAGATATTAGCACTCTCACATTCATTGCAGCACTATTCACGGTAGTCAAGATGTAGAAACAACCTAAATGTCCAACTACAGATGAATGGATAAAGAAAATGTGGTATGTACATACAGTGGCATACTATTCAGCCTTATAAAAGAAGGAAGTCTTGTAATATGTGGCAACTTGGACAAATCTTGATGACATTATGCTAAGTGATATAAGCCGGTCACAGGACAAACATTGTATGATTCCACTTATATGAGGAATCTAAGACAGTCAAACATACAGGAAAGCAGAATGGTGGTTGCCAAGGGGTAGGGAGAGGAGAAAATGGGAAGTGGTCGTTCAATAGGTATAAAGCTCAGTTATGCAAGATGAGTAAAGCTTAGAGATCTACTGTACAGCATTGTGCCTGTAACTAACAATACCGTGTTGTACACTTAAAAAGCTGGTAAGAGAGTAAATCTCGTGTTAAATGTTCTTACCACTGTAAAATTTAAAAGAAAGAAAAAAAATAAAGAAAAATGGGAAGTCTTTAAAGGGTTTTAGCGAGAATGACATAATCAGATTTTTTTTTTTATCACACTGAATTCATGCTGGAGAATGAATTACTGAGGTGTGAGCGCATGAAGGGAAGCCAGAAAGGATATTTTGAAAAAGAGACTTTCAGTTCCTTCCTGCTATGGAACAGGAATCCAGTGTCCCCATTCTGGTGACTTTTTTCAGGCTTGACCTCTTGAGTAGATTCTGAAATTTTTGTTCTCCTCTTTCACACCCATAAGACTTAATTTTCTTCTCTTCTATTCTTTCCAAACCTCTGTATGGTAAAGAAAATATGATTACTTCTTGATATGATCTTGATGGGAGATACACTAACCTTCCCAAGTAATGTAGCTGAATTCTAACAGTGCTGTTACTATCTTTCCTGCTCATCGCATATTTATTAAGCAAATATAACCTATAAAGAAAATTCAAGGATAGATAAATAGATGATAGATAGATCGATCATATCAACTAATATGCTTTTAGCTGCAAGAAACAGAAATCCCACATAATAGGAAGGCTTAGGGCAGGGTAGCTCTAGGTTGGTTCATTTGAAGACTCATCATTATTTTAGGGATCTGATTGTTTTTCTTTTTTTATTCTACTGTTCTCAAGCTCTCCTGATGGTGCAGAGCTAGATGTAGCACTATTACTAGCATACCCTATCATTCCAGGTCCAGAAAAAGGGTTCATCTCTTCCAGATGTATCTTTTTTTTTTTTTTTTTTTTTTTTTTTTTTGCGGTACGTGGGCCTCTCACTGTTGTGGCCTCTCCCATTGCGGAGCACAGGCTCCGGACGCGCAGGCTCAGCAGCCATGGCTCACGGGCCCAGCCATTCCGCGGCATGTGGGATCTTCCCGGACCGGGGCACGAACCCGCGTCCCCTGCATCGGCAGGCAGACTCTCAACCACTGCGCCACCAGGGAAGCCCTAAGTGTATCTTTTTGAGAGAAAAGAAATCTTCCTCAGAAGCCTCCTAGCTGACTTTATTCATGTTTTATACTAAGTCATTCACAGGGGAATGGGATTATTATGAATTTCAATTATTAACTAAATTATCTTAAACTTATTAAAATTCTCATCCTAGGACTGGAATTGAAGGCAGGTTTTCCTGAAGCAAGAGGCTTTCGTGGTCCCTCGGTACAATTAGGATCTCTTATTAAGGGAAAAGGGAAAATGGTTGCTGGTGTCTAGAAAATCAATAGTGACAGCCTCACGCATAAAAATTAAAGGTAAATCACAGAACAGTTGAGCAAATGAAGGATCTCAAAGTGTTGTCTTTAGAACTGCAACATTAGTAACACCCGTGAACTTGTTAGAAATGCAACTTCTCCAACCTATTCAGGGCCTGCTGAAGCAGAATGGATGGCCATGGGCCCAGCAGTCTGTGTTTTAAAAAGCTTACAAGGATGGGCTTCCCTGGTGGCTCAGTGGTTAAGAATCCACCTGCCAATGCAGTGGACGTGGGTTCGAGCCCTGGTCCAGGAAGATCCTACATGCCGTGGAGCAACTAAGCCCGTGTACCACAACTACTGAGCCTGTGCTCTAGAACCTGTGAGCCACAACTACTGAGACTGCATGCCACAACTACTGAAGCCCGTGTGCCTAGACCCCATGCTCTGCAGCAAGAGAAGCCACCGCAATGAGAAGCCTGCACACCACAATGAAGAGTAGCCCCCTCTCGCTGCAACTAGAGAAAGCCCATGCACAGCATGGAAGACTCAACGCAGTCAAAAATAAATTAATTAAATAAATAAATTTTAAAAAAGCTTACAAGGGATGCACAGAAAAGTTTGAGAAGCACTGCTATAGAATTAGAGAACATGTTAGAAGGTTGTGTCACCCACAAATTGGCACTTGCCATCTACCTCTACAACGTTTAAATTATGAGCCACTGCAGCTGCTGACCTTCAACACCGCCTGAAAGGAGCTCAGGGTGGAGATCAGACATGGGGCACTCTGTGTTCTGGAAAAAACTGGCAGAACAGGTCTTCAGATAGCTATTTTCAGGAGCCGATTTTATGAACCCAATTCTTGCATCTCCTCATATCTAGAAAAGCACTAAAATCCTTCATGGTGACGACTGCTCCTTGTCACTAGCAGAAACCTTCTGCAAAAAATGTGTGTTTGATTGCATGTACTCCCCCTTCAGCGTTACATATATACTAACCTTCCCCGCTACTTCTTTGTAGCAGTTTCTCAGAGCTATCTGAAATGCCATCTCTCAGGCCATAGTCCTCATTTTGTCCCAAATAAAACTTAACTCACAACTCTCATATTGTGCATTTTTTTCAGTCGACGGTTGAATGACACCAAGCAAGGAGTTGAAAATATCAGGCAGGGGTGTGGGAGAGAGATCAGGCCTGGAAAATGTGACAGGCCAATGAAAACACAGGCCTTGCTTCATACCTAGTAAAGGAGACATTTTGCAGGAAAGCCATTTCCCATCCTCTAAATCATATTACCTTTCTTATCTACCGGTTGAACCCATCCCGACTGCTGGAATAAGACAAATGGGTAAAGCTAAGAAAATATCCTGCAAAAACTATACGAGGAAAGTATAATAAATAATTCATTGGGAACAGTGCCCAGGCATAAAAGAATTTGAGTAAGTTTAGAATTTGGGAAATTGATCGTGATTTCTGGAACATAAATATGGAAATGAAGACACAGAATGGCTGGAAGACATGCTAATTTACAGATCCAGAATAACAATGATACGTCCTTCTTCTGGTCATTTCCAGAATGATGATCAATGGAGAACACTTGATACGGTTGCAAACAGCCAGCAAAAAAATCTATATAGAGATTTGTATTCTAAATGGGAAATACTTTTGTGAAACTGAAATATGGGGAAGGGATAAAAGTTTTCTTGTATATTCTTTACTTCTAGGAGTACATGTGGAAGCTACACATCTGCTCCGGACGTTGCTCAAAGGAACGTGGAAGCCTGGTTTGTAGCAGGTTGAAGTGGTTTAAACGTGAAGTGTGGGAAATAATAGCACAGTTACTGTCACGAAGGCCATCCTAGGCCAGTCATGTGGAAAAGAAATCCAAGGGCTTCAGCTGCCTGGGCACATCCCAGCGCCGTGGCCCACTGAATCTAACCACAAAGGCCAGCTTCGGAAGACAGGAAAGGGGAAAAGCAGGGTTCACAAGGGGATTGTTAATACTTCCGAGGGAAAAGGGAAAAACTAGCCAGGCTTCACGTAACAAGAACAATCATTTCCCAAAAGTGCCTGGGCTAACTTCAACTCTATGTGAAGTGTACTGTACAAAATTAGTTTGCATATTACTTGATGTTCTCTCTGGCCTTCTTTTTTTTGTTTTTTTTTGGTGGGGACGGGTTCAAATAAAAGGCTTTCAATGAAGGTTTTAGAATTGAAGAGCTCCACGTTTAAGATGTATCATCTAACACCTCAATGTTCAGAAAGTCTGACTAAAAGAAACGAAACCAAAAGCAACCCACTCAGCATTAACATACAACTCTTTTCTTTTAGCTGAATTTTACTTTAATATAGAATGAAAACAAAAACAAAAGCCCAAAACCCTAATAGGTTAACACAAGTCAAACAACCATTCTACACAGATAAAACCTTCACAAAGGTCAACCGAAGTAATCTAGAGCTAAAACTGAATTGTGCAGATTTTCAATGAAGTCACCAGTCACGTGACATAAACAAATTATTTACACACTTGCAAGCCCTCTAAGAGATGTGCCTCAAGAAGCATTAACCTTTGTTTTTTTCATGAGCCATCCTGAAGACTTGCACATTTTATTTTTCAGATAATTTAACGTTTTAATAGAGTGCATTCTCTACCAAGGGGTAATGCTTTGGTACTATTCATACATGATTGCTTATCCTAAAGACTTGACATTTCCCTGAGAGGAACTTGGATTCTGCTTTAGAAGTGTCATATAAATTAAAACTTTATCAAATACCAGTATGGAGGGAGGTGACACAGGATGCAACATATGCGGTCAAGTTAGCTCTGTAGATTTAGAAATTACTCCTTCAAGATATTCACACTAGAGACCTTAGTCTGTCCTGCTTACTATTCAGTAGTACAGGTCTGAATCATCAGAACCTTGGCAACCCCTTAATATTTCACAGTTATTAACAACTATCTCTAGGGGCCAGTCTGTGTTTACTGAGTTATGACAAATTTATTATAAAGAAGGAAAACAAGTGTAGCCAGCCATCTTAAAAAATGCCCCAACCACTGCTTCTCAATATAGAAAGATTAAAACTACATACATTTATCATACAACAAATCCCATCTCTGTCCCCTGAAATTCCCCTAATTTCATTCATTAGAAGGGGATTTTTAAAAAAGACTTAAAGAGCATCTTACAGCAGCATTCAGCTTTCCCATGAAATACTCAGCACCTTAAATATTAAGTACACTTCGTTTTTTCTTTTAGTAAGCTAGATACTGGCTTCAGAGTTTGTGGAACTGGAGGGAAAACAACACACTCAAAACTACTCTAGGAATCTTCCTTTGGCAGAATAGTAGGTATCCAAGTTAAAAATAGGAGGGTCATTTTGTTGCTTTGTTTTCCAAAATTTAAATCGTTTTTTGTTCCCCTTCTACATCAACCTCAGTCACCACTCCTGAGTGGAGATGGGCAGAGGCTCTGGCCCCTTCTCCAGCGGCTTCCCAGCAGCTGCTTTCTTATTGCTGCAGCAAGGCTTGAATAGATGTATGTCAACAAGGACTTCCCCCAAACGGCCTTTATAGACAGTGCCACAGCGTATTTTCTGTCTTTTCTAGTATGTGAGATCTAAAAAGGAAAACACGGACGTGCTGTTAGAGCCAGAAGCCATCTCTGTATCTGACTGGTGACTGTAACGAGGAGATCGAGCTGGAGAGGCACCTAAGGTGGTACCGTGAGCACCAGAATTGTGACGTTTAAATTCCTTCTGCAGTTTACTGATCTGGTTGCTTTTTATCCTGTTTCCAGATAGAGTTTTCACTTCCTTTGGTTTCAGGGTAGTCTTTAGACTGGGTCCTGCCCTTGCATCTACCACATGACTCCAGTTTTTGTTTTGATCCTGCTGGTGACTTCTTCCATCTTTTCACAAGCAGGACACAGGCATTGCAGATGTCTCCTGAACGAGTCTCCTGTAACCCAAAACAGCTCTGGAAGTCCTTTTCATAGCGTTAATTGTCAGCGAATCGAGAACTGGAGGATTTAGCGAGGCAAATGTAGCAGCCCTCTATACTTCAGTATACCTTTGGCTTGTGAAAACCAAACATCATTTCTCCTGGGCAATAGTCTTAGTATGCTTTGAAGGACACCAATAGTTCCTCCAATGTAATAACTTCCCCAATTCCACTTTCTAGATTCCTTCTGGGTAGTAAAGTGTTTCTTATATTCAAAAATACCTTTCAAAACTCAAAATGCCACTGGATGGACCCCTGGGCACGCGACGACCGAGACAGAGGCACCCAGGCAGCAAAGAGAACCGCTCCCCGGCGGCTCGGTGGGTAAACGCAGTATCTGGGGTCTGAGGGAAAGTCGGTGGAGAGCTGCCCGGCGGGGCGGGGCGGGGCGGGGTGGGGCGGGGTGGACGGAGGGAAGCGCGTCCCTCGCCGCCGCCTTCCCTCCCCTGTGCCCGGCCCTCTTCTTAGGCAGCGGTTCTCAGATTTGAGTGTGCATCACCGGGAGGGCCTAAACAAAAGCCCAGCTTCTGATTCAAGTAGGTCCACAGAGGTGCCTGAGAATTTCATTCTAAACAAGTTAGGCTACTGGTTCAGAACCACACATAGAAAACCACTGAAATACTATTTAAGATTCTTGAAGTTAAACTATTTTTTTGTTTTTTTGTATTTTCCACTTCTCCTTTGATATCCCATCATACACACACACACACACACACACACACACACACACACACACACACACACACACACCATAAGACCTAGAAATTTTTCCATAGTATAGTCCAGGAATCTTGTGATAACTGATGGCTGAAGACAGCTAGTATAACACCAGTTCTGTTACCCTCATGCCGACCACCCAGTATACTTATAACATTAGAAGAGCAAAGAAGGAAGGCCTACAGGTGTGATGATTCTTTTTTGTTTACCAAACAAAGGAATGGGAGCGTCTTAAAATTCAAGCTAGAACATAGATATTCTACTAGGAAGCAAATAAGGAAAGAAAGACAAGCCATAACCAAAAATTAGTTTTTTGGTAGTTTTAGAGAATAGCATGCAACTCTAACAGAGAAATTGGATACATGATGTCCTGGAAATAAAACTGACTAATAATACATAAGAATTGGAACAAGCTGTGAGACCTAACGTTTATCAATATTTAAAAAAGGATAATCAATTTTACCAAAGACAGCTGAAGCTGGACTAATTGAAAAAAGGGGGACTAGGATATGAGGTTATGGTCGTTTTCTAATGTTTTGATTCTATAGGTTTTCATTTGGAAGAAAAACATAGTTCATGAACTATGTGTGTGAAGATTAGTACTGCAGAGTAATTTTAAGTTTTAAAATGTATATACATTTTTTTAAATAAAATTTATTTTATTCCAAGTATAAAAGAATAAAAGGATGAATACAGCATTTTTGGAAATTTTTTGGAAAATTTAAAACTAAAATTTTAAAATGTTTACCCATATTCTCACCTTACAAATACAAGTTTTAATACCTGGCTGTATTTTAGTCTTTTTTCTAAGCATCACTTTTACATAATTTCAATACAAAACTGACACATAATTTTTACAGTGTTTCTTTTTCTAAATATTATAACGAGTGTTTACCATTATTCAAATATTCATTAGCATATTTAATGTCTAAATAAACATTCATAAAGTATCACAATTTATTTAAATTTCCTTTATTGTCGAACACTTTGTTTCCCCCCCTTTTTTTCCCTATTGTAAATAGTACTACAATGAGTACATTTGTACATAAAACTCTCTCTGTATTTAAGATGTTTTTTTTTGGATAGATTCCCAAGTTTAGAATTACTTGTCTCAGGCTTGGTCATTTAAAAGACCCTTTCTACATATTGTCAAATTATTTCCCAAAGAGGCTATAACACCTTTTTTCTCTTTCTCACTAGCAATACTCTATGTCCAGTATTGAGCACTCTGAAATTTTTTATCTCTGCCAATTTGATAAGAAAAAATTATGTCTTGTTTTGTTTTTATTTGCATTTCATTGTTTACTAATGAACTGAATCTTTTTCATGTTTGCTGAGGAGAGACATTTTCTCTTGTATGCATTTCCGAACATTTAATTCAGTTAATTTTCAATTATATAAATATTTTCATATTTATTTATGAAAAAAATGAGCATGGATTTTAAGATTTTTTAAGAATATAGATTTTTAAGAATTTAATAAAATAAAACCTCAAGATACATAAAGCAATTTAGTTGGTGTTAGAGAATCGAGTATTATACACAGAAGAGCTTGTGGTCCCAATTTTCATCTTTGGAGCTCAGATTTCAGTACTGTGTTTGAGGAAAATAATTTCAAAGTAAAACAATTGTCACATTAGGATAACTATATGCCAGTACACTTGAAATCTTCCCAGCCTAAGCACAACATCAAAGACGTGGCCGATTTAAAGACTGTCACCCTCAAATGGAAGAAGTTTGCTCCACATTAAATGGTTTATGTTCTTTCCTTATGATCAAACTATTAGGGGGAGAGGGTCTAAGTATTCAGTGCAAACATCCTAAGTAACTGCCCCACCGTTTCCCAAACTCTTCACTGACCACAAGAATGAAAACATCTATCAATCCATTGCTTACTAAACACTGCCTGGAAGAAAGCAAGATTGTTGATTTTGGTAGGTTTTCAAATTTCCTTTGCCTGCGGAAAGGTGACAGAAAGGGTGTCCAAAAGACCAATGCAATACCTGGATATGAACTGCATCTGGAAACCACTTTTTTCAAGATTCACCCTTTGGAAGAAATACTTGGCCTTGGTCAATGCGGCAATTGATCTCTGGGGCTACTGACAAAAGCCATAAATGTATGCTCATTATTCTTGTTCTGTCAACAGCCTTTGACATTTCTATTTGGCCCATCATAGATCAGTCATGGGGAAATACAAGGTAAGTGACTTGCTTTCCCTTAAGTTCAGAAATTTAAAGTATCTTAGAAATCGAATTCTTTACAATTTAGTACTTTTGCTTTAGGTCTTTCTCAAGAGGTGAAGCATAGTTAATGCTCTACATACATGTCAATATATAGTGGACATTTTTTTCTATTTAAGAAGGTGCTGTGATGATGTTCTATATAACATTCTGTTTATTAACCTTTATTAGAAGAAATTTATAAATTTTAGAAGAATAAAAATTTTGAACAACCAATCATGTACAACTTTAATGTCCATGCTTCTGAAATCTATTTTATTTGCATCAGTTCGCATCAATGATATTAAGTTTCCTTTAGAAAATGAGAGCAGTGATGATAAGGAGAAAACAATTACTTCATAAAAAATACAAAGATGAAACTCTTCTAACATTTAAGTATCTATGTTCAGTATGGAAGTGTTTGTGTGTAGCTATCCTAACTTTCCTGTCTCCTTTTCCTGCATGTCAAGTAGAGCGTATACAAAAAATTTAAAATACGAGTTCCCAATTTCCCACATCTCCTTTGGGTGCCCCTTCTGCCAGCACTCCTCTTCGATGTGGATCATCTCCAGGGAATCTTAATGGCTTTTGTTTCCAAAAGTCTATGCCCCTAAGGCAGTAGTTCTCCATAAAGGGCAAATGCACCAGGGCCATTTGGCAAGGTCTGGAGATAATTCTCAGTTTCCACAATTGCGGGTGCTACTGGCATCTCGTGAGTAGAGGCCAGGGATGCTGCTGAGCATCCTACAGTGAACAGAACAGCTCTCAACACCCCCCAACAAAATATCCAGCCCCCAAAGTCAATAGTGCACCATCTGAGAAACCCAGTGCTTGAGCAACAGTCAGGACTCTGTGCAAGGACAAAACAAATGTGAGGAATATTATAAGACAGTTGATCTCTCCCCTGCTACAGAAAATGATTCATTTGGATGAGAAAGGAGACAGGATGGATGGGAGGAAGCAGGTTGAACAGAGATAACCTTGGGGTCCCAGAGAGACATGTACTTCCTCCACCTCCATTCCCTGCCTCCAAGGTTGGGTCTCAGGAAGATAGGGGACGGCAGTGTGTTTGGTGTAGGCAGATGGGACCATAAGGAAATGACAACTCCTATGCGTCAGCACAGAAGCAGCAGAAAGTGTGGTACCCTTGGCCAGGCTTGGAAGAAGCATAGAGAATGCCACTTCTGAAGGAGACTTCAGCATGGGAACAAGAGACGCCTCAGAGGCTACCACTTGGGCCAATGACTGAGGCCCAGATGCGATGATGGAAATCTTAGCAGAGGCCAGTCTTGTACCCCTCTAAAGTCCCTGGAACACAGATGCGACCCTGGAAAAGTGGGGTAACCCAAACTGACTAGCCCCCCACCCTAAGCTGAAAAATGAAACGGATTTAAATTTTTATGTTACGCGTACAAGTTGCACGTCGGACATTGTGGTTCATGATCAGTACATGCTGCGAGTAGAAGTTCCACTCCAAATTGTGCAGATAGATTGGAGACATATAAGTTTAACCCAACTAATTTAACTGAAAGCAATCCTCCTTTTCATTTTGTTGTATTGAGTCAGAATAGGTATTACTAACCTTTCAACGTGATATTGGTGTTTGACTCTGAGATCCCCACCTCTTCCATTACCAAAAGTGTTTTAGAGTTTTACTCTGTGTTTGTGTATCAGGCCCAGTGACACAACTGAAGACAGTCTGGCAGGTTTAAAACCAGGGCTAGCTTAGTATAACTACCTGGTTCAAACCCATTTCACATATTGAATTGCTATAATTTTAAGGAGAGTTTAATTAAAAGAAAATCATTATCTGGTATGTCAAATATAGTTTTGTGGTATTTGATCTGGCTCATTTTTTTTTAATGTAAGATTATGTAACAACCTGTCACTGACACCTCTGTTAAGTAAAGCCAGTATTATCTTTCAAGGGTGTCACAGTTCTATTGATATGAGTCTCCACCCAGAAACCTAGGAAATTTACCCAACTATTCATCAAGAATTCTGGACACCATTATCAAAGGAACAGGACACGTGTTGGCAGAGGACACAACACCCTCTGCTGCCAATCCCGGCAACAATCCAATGTTTGTGCACCAACCCCCAGCCAGAGGAAGGCTTTGCTCCTATAGCACATCTACTACATTGTCCCCTTTGGATGCAAGCTGGTCTTCTCCCTCTGCTAGTAAGCACTCTGTTTATTTGCTTTCCCCAAATCATTTGGTGTCCTTACCTCTCATTGGAAACTAGATGTTAAGATGAGAACCTGGGAATTCGCCTTCCTCAGTGAAGACAATTATTTATTATACAATCCTTGACAGCATATACTCCTCTGCCATAGCAGCAAGTTGACTTGGGGATAACTGACACTGATAACACCCTACTTTCCTTCCAGCAAACCTACATCTGCATTGGGTATCCTTTCCCAGAGCATCACCCCTTAAGGCTATCTATTTATTTACATTGGTAATGCCTCCATTTACTTCTTGAGGCTCTGGGACATATTATACAAATTCAATAATCAACACATTGCCCTGATATAAAGACATTTCTTGGAGTCCAGAAATAAGTTCAATCAGCGCTCAAAGCTCCATTAAAGCATTTCTAATCTAAAGTCAATCTCTTCTCCTCTACACAGTCTGGAACTACTGGAAATGTGCCATGGTTTCTTCTCCTCTTGGGTTATACAGAAGTTGCTTTACTGTTTATTCTGGAACTGTTTATGGGAACATCTTTGACTTGTCAAAGTGAAAGAGATTACAGTGATTCCTGATCTGCACAGAACTTTATCTAGCATTACCCTTGGCACTTACTGAAATCTTATACCAGTTGGAGTCACCATAATTTTACAAAAGTGATATCACTGTAAAATGTCATTTGTAGAAGAAAAGAAAGTCAGAAGGGTCTTAAATAGATTCTCAGGAGAAATGGTATGGTATAGAGGAGGAGATGTATTGAGCAGAAGCTTCATAATCGTCTTCGTATTTATGGAAAGTTATCATAGTTAAAGTATTTATATTATCCTTCATCTATGAAGAAAACGCCAGGGAGGGGAAAGCCAGAATTTATGAGTAAGAAAAAACGGTACCAGTAGTAAAGTTGGTTGGCACCATGACATCATGGAAAGACTGTGGATTTTAATGTTAACACACCAATAAGTTAGAATCCCTAGTATGTCAATATTACTAAGTATTAGATCTTGGGTGAGAAATTTACTTCACTTTTCTCATAAAATAGGAAGCAGTGATGCAGGGTTTTTGTATGGCTTAAATGAGACAAGCATATTACTGCACTGAGCACAATAACTGACAAGGAGTAAAACCTCAACTATGATGGTTTTCTAACTGACCTTTCTGGTCTTTGATTGATTTTAAGAGTTAATGACTTTCTGATTTTTTGACCCAGAGCTGTTGATAGTCACATGAGTCTGACAACAGTCCCAGACCCACAGAATAATTTAGGTGGTTGAGATGAAAAATCCCCACAACTTTTCAGTAATCTGCAGCTCTCTGAGTAGATAGTTCTCAAACTTAACCCCAGCAGAAAGGGCTGGAGAGCTTAGTACTTCCTACAGTAATGTCACCCCACAAACTACTTTGCTTAGCTCTCTCCATCTGTGCTTCAGCTCTTCTTGCCGAAGACCCAGCACTTGAATCCTTCTCTACTGTACCCGAACCTGCATTGCTCACACCTCCCCTCCCTGCACCTTTCACTCCATTCTCTTGTCTTTCTTCAGCCCCCAATTACTCTTTTCCTAATGACTTTCAAAAGAACTGTCCCAGAGAAAGACAAATATCATATGATATCACTTATATGTGGAATCTAAAAAACAGTACAAATGAACTTATTTACAAAACAGAAACAGACTCACAGACATAGAAAACAAATTTATGGTTACCAAAGGGAAAGGGGGGGTGGGATAAATTGGGAGTAGGGGATTATCAGAGGCATGCTGTTAACAGGTGCTACGTATGATAGATAACCAACAAGGAATGAAAAAGAATCAGAAAGGAGTATAGATATATACATATATATGTATAACCAAATCACTTTGCAGTATACCTGAAATTAACACAATATTGTAAATCAACTATACTTCAGTTAAAAGAAAAGAACTGTCCCATGGTTCACATCATATGGAAATAGAATTCTCATGGTGACTGAAACGTTATATGGGAAAAGCTTCACGTAAGCTAAAATTTTGTACGGAACAAACTTTTGGTAGGAATGGATCACTATACAACTTCAACTTGACCTTCCAAACTGCCTTCTATTAGTGGTCTCAAAATCTCTATTAGTTCTTTTCTTGGTTCCTTAATAGGCCTATCTCATCCTTAACAGTCTATGTTAGTTTCCCATTATTAGACTCTTACATTGTGGCAGGCACTCTACAACAGCCTAATCTCATTGAATGGTTACTGCAATCCTGCAACATAGTCCCACTTTTACCTACAAGGAAATTGAGGCTTCTAGAGATCACAGGACTTGCTCCAGATGGTCAACCTTGGCTCTGAAATGGAAGCAAAGTTTATGGTAAAAAACAAACAGGGTGGACAGTTGATGAGAACATCTCCAGCGAACAGAGGAAAATTCTGGTAAAGACTGATTTATTTTCCACCATGTTTCAATGTGTCCAAGAACCTCCAAGATTTCTGTTTTCCATGAAGCATGCAATTATGCTTATTCTAACACCACTGAAACCATTTCTCTGACTTATAAAGTCTTTGTACTAAAAATATCATTTCCACAAGTCTTGAGTCCAGTCATGGAAATAAGTGGTACCAAGCTCAGACGAAAAGGTTTTCCTTACCTATTTCCTATGACTATATGAAAAAAGTGATACTGAATTTTATTCTTAGGGTAGACAGACATCCATATATATATATATATATATATATATATATATATATATATATATGGCTTAGTTATATTTTGGCTTGGAGGTAGAGAGTTAAATGACATAATTCCTGGTTGTTTTTAGGATTGGCTAGTTATAACAGAAACTCCAAATAATTGTGATTGAAAGAAGACAGATGTTTATTACTTTATTACTTTCTTTACCTTCAGTGTAAAAACTGAAGGAAGGAAGCTCAGGGCTGTTTTGGTGGCTCCACAGTTATTTGGGAACTTAGTGACTTCCAAATTTCCACTCCACGTTTCCCATAGTGTAGCTCTCATTCTCCTGGTCTAAGGTGGATGGATTCATTTCCTGGGGATGCTGTAACAAGTAACCACAAACTTGGTGGCTTAAAGCAACAGAAATTTATTGTCTCACAGTTATAGAGGCTCGAAGCCTGGAATCTGGGATCAAACCAGGAAGGCTTTCTCTGAAGGCATCTTGGGGACAATCCATTCCTTGCCTCTTCTGGTGGCCGTGGCATTGCTTAGCTTGTGGCCACACCACTCTAATCTCTGCCTCTATAGTCACACGGTCTTCTCTTTTTTCTGTGGCAAATCTCCCTCAGTCTCTCTCATAAAGATGGGTGTATGACTGCATTTAAAGCCCACATGGATAATCCAATATGACTGCCCTTTCTTGAGATCTTTAATTTAATCACAACCACAGAGTTCTTGTTTGTAATATTAGGTAACATTCACAGGTTCCAGGGACTAGGATGTGCATCTGTTTTGGGAACAGGAGGGGAGAGACAGCATCCAGACTACCACAATGGATCTCCAGCCGTTTTATCCCTGTTTCAAGAAAGAGGACTGATGAAGGGGAAGAGAAGGGACACACCCACTCCCTTTAAGAACATGTTTCAAAAATTGCAGGCATCATTTCCTCTCACTTTCCACTAGCCACATCTCAGTTACATGGTCACAGTTAGCTTCAACTTATGCAGGGAATTAAAGTCTTTTATTCCAATTGATTATGGTCTCAGTTTTATATAGGAGGGCAGAAGAGATATTACAGGACAAATAACATCGGTTATCACCTGCCACTTTGGCCACCTAGATATTCACATACACCTTTCTTTACAGAAACCCCTCCTTCTCAGTCTCTCTCCAAGGGAGAGATTTCCAAAGTCCATCAAGTCTTGGATATCTGCATTGATGGGCAGTTATCTCATCTCTAACAGACACATATATGGCTCCACATAGCCCAGTTATCTGCCCCCAACAAAAATATACTTCAGTGCTCCCAAAACATGGCATCCACAATTAAAAACTCCCATTTAGAAAATGGAGAATGGGAAACAGAACCATCTTGGAAGTGATCGTATCTTGTTGGGCAGGAATAATGATGACTCCCTTCTTGTTAGTAGGGTAAGTTCCCAGTTTATTGCATCTGAAAGCACCTTTGAGTGGACTTCCTTGATCACTGTTCTCCATGGCTCATCTGAGGTGGGCATCGGAGAGGGTGCCCTTTTAAAATCTGTATGGCTTTTGTAGCCTGCCCCTCACTGGTACTGGTTCGGAGGTCAAATGGTTGGTTTCAGTCCCAAGCTTTTGGGATTGAACAGGATTTGGGTTTTTCTGGTAATATCATTTCCTCAAAAATCTAGTGGACTTCCAGTTTATTTGCTCCTGGTCAGTTCTATGTGCTAATAATGACAGATAAATATCTTGTAGAGTCAGAGTTTTCAAGAGTGAAGAGACACAGGTCTTTTACTTATTGCCTCTGGGCTCTCTGCCCATCCCCCTTTTTTCATGTTTCAGCCTGGTTTTCTTAAAGCCATTTGAAACAAAGAACCAGAGTGGGAGACAAGACTCTTCATCTGATCTTTGCCACTGAGCTGCCCATTGTCTGCCAGAGAAAGATTAACTACAGGTGCTTGGGAAAGCCTCAGAGGCACCATCTTATCTTTTGCGAAGTCTGCACCTTTGCAGCCTTTACTTAAAACTGCTCCAGTCTGAGGGTACAAGAGCAGTTAGCTTTTTCAATCTTATAAGGTCCAAACTGCTGACTGTTAGGAACATGGACTTTGGACCCAAATTGCCTAGTTCCAACCAGGTTCCTCACTTATCAGATGTGCAACTGGCAAGTTACTTGACCTCTTTGGTTCTCATCTGCAAAATGGGGCTAAAAACAGTATCTATTTCATTGTGTTGCTTGAAGAGTAAGTCACTTAAGACATATAAAGCACTACAGTGGTGCCTGGCACAGAATCAGCAGCGCGTATCCGTAGTTAGTATTAACTTACTAATATAGTAGTACTGGGCTCTTGGTCAACTTGTATTGCAGGATGTAGTCTGTTACCAGACTGATTAGCTCCCAAATGAATCCACCTCTTTTGTAGACTCTCCTAAAGCAGCAAGAAGTAACAAACATAAGACATCTTGAATGTTTCCTACGATTTCCCCTAATGCTAGAACCATAGCCTGTGGCCTGCTTTCTAAGATGCCATAGGCATCATTTCATCAAATATTCTGCTGTAACATAACAAGAGAATTTAGCTTTTCACCTTCCATTATCTGAGGCATTAGCATCTACAATTTAGACTTTGTCGCGACCAACTCTCTACTTTCAGGCATCCAATTCTGTATCCATTAGGGTTTATATTTGTCAGTTCCTAATAGAGATCTTAAATACAGGAGACATAAACAAGATGAATCTTCATTTCCTTTTGCATAAAAGTCTGGATTGAGGTAGTTTAGATGATTCCACAGTGATTCAATAGTCAGGTCTGGGGCACACGTTGCTTCCAGTTTCCACATCACCACTGCGAGGATGCTTTCTTATCCTCACAGTTCAAGATGAATAGCCAGCCATCACACCCATGTCCAAGCAGCAGGAAGGAGGGAGGGGAGAAGGAGGAAATGTTTCAGAAGTTGAGCACAACATATGCAGGACTTGTTACAGGGTCACACCTAGTCAGGGAGATTGAAAAATGTGGTGTTGCCTCCAGTGTGTTTGCCAAACCCCAAATCAGACTTTCTGTTATCATAGGAGACAGTGAAAACAAGGCCTATGAGATGAACAGAAGCCTCTGCCACATTCACTGAAAATGGTTGATTCTCTAGTTTAACATAATATCTTTAAAAAATGCCTAACCCATGACCTTTCATTCTATCTTTATTCCCTACTACACAATAACGTAAAACCAGTGGGTGCTATGTATTCAATAAAAAATAAAACGCAATATCTTATATCAAATGACAATTCTATCCTGAAATTGTTATGGTTTTTCCCTTAGGATATAACTGCATTTCCTAAAATTGAAATTAACTTGCATTTATATTTTAAAAATAAAGACCAAACTTTTTGCATGTTTGTGTAACATATGGTTGGTAGAGATTTATTTTATCTACACTAAAAAAAATTACCTATTTTAACCCCTATGCTTCCTAAACTTGCATACAGCAAAATTATATTCTTAGAAGGTATAATGACCAAAATATCTGAGTTAAAATGAAAATCAGGATATTCCAGTATACTGACTATTTAGAGGAGATGTGAAAGACTGAACAGCTTCCATTAAAGTTTTTTCTTTTTCTTTTTCAGATTATCTTCATGAGAAAGACAAAATTGAATTAGCAAAAACTAATATTTGGGGGTTTTAGCTGCCATAAAACTTCAAATTAAAAAAAAATTACAATTAGCTAAAGAAGACTGAGCAATATGTAAATGGCTTGTTTTGTTTCTTCATCGACCAACATTGCTGTATCTACGTCTAAGCTTTTTTTTTCTTTTCTTTTTTTGGTTGGTTGGTTTTGTTTGGTTTTGTTTTGGGTGATGTTCAGCATTTTGTGTCCTGATAGGAATTTTAATGAATGTAAAACAAAAGCACTGGTACCAAGCTGAGCCCAGTGGATGAATCAGGTATGCGTGTGTATTCACAGCACTCATTACTGACAATTTTCTTGTGCCCAAATGTCGGTCAATCAGACATGTCACCAGAGAGGCCTATTTTTAAAAGATCTGGACACATTTTAAAAAATAGGTAGACTTCAGAGATGGAATTAAAAGGAAATTGACAAGACCACTATGCAAGTCTGAAACATTCTGCACAGTTTCCCTGTTTCAGACACAATGGAAGTAGAAGCAGGACCCGGCCTGAGAAAGCGTCTGCTTTGGACAGTAACTCTTCAACATGTCACTGAGATAAAGTGCTTCCTTGGAGCCAGGAGGCATTAACCATTTCCTTTTGCAGTCAGTCCAGTTCTTAAATAGAGTAACAGCTAATTTATTTTCTTCCTTCATCTTTAGAATACTAATGTGGGCCACAGGTATTCAGAGTTTATTGGTGTAACACATTTTACAACAAAAAAAGGAATTTCTATAAGTTTCAACAGGGTACAAAAGAGATATGACCCATGTCCACTGGTTAATACTTAGTTATATTTTACTCAACCTGTCCAGAAAGGATTCAAAGCAACCTACTGGAATTTTCAGTTTAAGTCACTGCCCTTACCCTCATCTGAAGGTGACTTCAATATCTGAGTAACTCTTTCCAGGCCTCAGTTCTGCATGGTCTAAAGCAAGGATGGGCCTTCCTCAGCTTCTGCTTTAAAACTCTTCAAAGGTTCTTCATCCTCCATGGTCAAGTTTTTTAACATGGCGTACAAGCCCTTCATGCCCTCACCTCCTCCTGCCACCAAAGTTTCATGTCTTCCCTGATAGCATATGACTTAGCCAGAACGTTAAACAAAATATTTTAAAGAACATTCTAATGGAAAGAAAGCAGATCCACATGAAAATGAAGTTTAAATGACCAAATGGTTTGTTTAAGGTATTGGCCAATTGTGCATTATTTTGTTACTCTTTGTGTGTATTAAAGGATTTGTGCCAAATTTTAGAATGATTAGTGCTTTTTAAATTTATAATTCATTTTTTGGTTTTGCACTGCCATATAGCAAAAACTTTGAATAGCGTAAATGTCCATCAAATTGTGGTTTGCTTAAATTAACTATAGTAGGTTATAATGTAGTGCATACATGGTATGATTTCATCTTACAAAAAAAAATCAGTAATATAAAAGAATATATAGAAATCATATAAAAGGGATTGGAAAATATTTGGCAAGAGAGTAATAGCACTTATCTTTGAATGGGTGGGATTACTGTATTCTTTATATTTACACTATTTTTGTTTTCTTCCTGCAGTACTAATTCATTGCTTTATTTTTAAGGAGAAAAAAGTAATAGAAGAAACTAATGATGAAAGAAGCTACCTTTTAATGAATAAGAGGTTACTGTGTGCTGGGAACTGTGGGAGCTTTTAGTTTTAATTGTCTGTTTTAATCCTCAATAATTCTGTGAAGTAGAGATGATGAATGTCAGTTTATCAATGTGAAAATAGGATGCCAAGTTCAGGTTCAAGGCCATATTGTCACTATGTCCAGACATGGGATTTGCACACACACCAACCATGCTTCTAAATAGTCATTATACTTCCTGCTACTGATGGATATTTAGGTTGTGCTTTCAACTATTACAAACAGCCCAAGGAAGAAATAAATAGCTAAGCAATTAGTTCAAAATTTTAAAAAGCAAAATTAAAATTAAAAAGCCATTTTACAAATCAATAATGCTTCAAGCCATATGGACGATTTATTTCATAGTGCACCAGAAAGAGCAAACTTTGAGGGGAAAAAAGTAACTAGCGACAGTCATTTCAACAACAAAAAAATTTTTAAGGAAACTGTTATGTTGATCATCTGTTCAAAAATATTTAGAATCAAATTGCTTTAGAGACAAATTATCTAGAGTCCTCTGGCCCCCATAGGCACTTATTTGGCACCCACTGTAGCCATTTTGGACTACTTCATACTTCCATATGTAGCGAAGAATGGTTGGAATCTTGACCTTCACGCATGCCCTGGAATTCTCTTTCTACTACTTAGTAGCTCTTTTTTTTTTCTCTTAGTAGCTCTGATTAATTCTTCAGGGTTCTGACTCCACTCTCGCAACAGGCTTCCATTTCCAACTGAAGGTGAGTTAAGCTCAATTTCACTGTCCTCCCAACTCTGAAACACATAACAGCTAACATGGCAGATCAAGTGGCCAAGCCAATATGGCCTTCGCTAACCAAAACAGATCCTGCCACGCACAAGTCCCACTACAAACCTGCCAGAAAGATCACATGTGTTCTCTCTCCAATAGGTATCTAAGCTCCTTGAGGACAGAGGGCACCTGATATTTAATTTTATGTCACAGGGCACATTAGCTATACTGGAGCTAAATTAGGATGGCAAATGGAGCAGTTCTCAAGCATATACACCTCTTTTTTTGGTCTAGAATGCTCAGGGAACTTCTTACCCATCAAAGTATATGTGGTATACACAGAAACAGTGGTTTGGTTACCCGTCTGATTTCCCTGGAACTCCAAAATGTCATCGGAAAGCGCATGGAACCTGCCCACCATTGGTGTTCGACATATGCAGATATACCTAGTAAAGGGACGGAGGTGGGGAGAAGGAGCCAGACTTCATTAGAAGACTGTGGGGCCCTTAAAGGAAAAAGCCTCAAGTCAAATCTGGCAGGCAGGGCCTGACCCCTCAGTGGGCACTATGTGTGAAAGGGGAGCAGTAGTTCCACGTGCCAAGTGAGATGGCTCGTGACCAATTCCCCACTCAGCACTCTCCAAACTAATCCAGAATATCTGTAACCCAGATAGAAGAAGGGTATTAAAAAAATAAAATTAGAATATCACCAGGGCCCAAGCATTTCTCATTTAGATCCACCACTCTGTACTAAAATGCACTGAGGTGAGAAAGGTAGACATGTCCTCTGGTCTGTGGAGAGAGAGTCATCAAAATTCAAAGTCAGAAATAAAAGGAATCCAAATCAGAAAAGAAGAAGTAAAGCTGTCACTGTTTGCAGATGACATGATACTATACATAAAGAATCCTAAAGATGCCACCAGAAAACTACTAGAGCTGATCAATGAATTTGGTAAAGTAGCAGGATACAAAATTAATGCACAGAAATCTCTGGCATTCCTATACACTAATGATGAAAAATCTGAAAGAGAATTTAAGGAAACACTCCCATTTACCACTGCAACAAAAAGAATAAAATACCTAGGAATAAACCTACCTAAGGAGACAAGAGACCTGTATGAAGAAAACTATAAGACACTGATGAAAGAAATTAAAAATTATACTAACAGATGGAGAGAGATACCATGTTCTTGGATTGGAAGAATGAACATTGTGAAAATGACTATACTACCCAAAGCAATCTACAGATTCAATGCAACCTCTATCAAGCTACCAATGGTATTTTTCACAGAACTAGAACAAAAAATTTCACAATTTGTATGGAAACACAAAAGACCCCGAATAGCCAAAGCAATCTTGAGAAAGAAAAATGGAGCTGGAGGAATCAGGCTCCCTGACTTCAGACTATACTACAAATCTACAGTAACCAAGACAGTATGGTACTGGCACAAAAACAGAAATATAGATCAATGGAACAAGATAGAAAGCCCAGAGATAAACCCACACACATATGGTCACCTTATTTATTTAGTTTTTTTGCGGTAGGCAGGCCTCTCACTGTTGTGGCCTCTCCCGTCGCGGAGCAGAGGCTCCGGACGCGCAGGCTCAGCAGCCGTGGCTCACGGGCCCAGCCTCTCTGCGGCACATGGGATCTTCCCGGACCGGGGCATGGACCCGTGTCCCCTGCATTGGCAGGTGGACTCTCAACCACTGTGCCACCAGGGAAGCCCTGGTCACCTTATTTTTGATAAAGGAGGCAAGAATATACAATGGAGAAAAGAGAGCCTCTTCAATAAGTAGTGTTGGGAAAACTGGACAGCTACATGTAAAAGAATAAAATTAGAACACTCCCTAACACCATACACAAAAATAAACTCAAAATGGATTCAAGACCTAAATGTAAAGCCAGACACTATAAAACTCTTAGAGGAGAACATAAGCAGAACGCTCTATGACATAAATCACAGCAAGATCCTTTTTGACCCACCTCCTAGAGAAATGGAAATAAAAACAAAAATAAACAAATGGGACCTAATGAAACTTAAAAGCTTTTGCACAGCAAAGGAAACGATAAACAAGATGAAAAGACAACTCTCAGATGGGAGAAAATATTTACAAATGAAGCAAATGACAAAAGATTAATCTCCAAAATTTACAAGCAGCTCATGCAGCTCAATATCAAAAAAACAAACAACCCAATCCAAAAATGGGCAGGAAACCTAAATAGACATTTCTCCAAAGAAGATATACAGATTGCCAACAAACATATGAAAGGATGCTCAACATCACTAATCATTAGAGAAATGCAAATCAAAACTACAGTGAGGTATCACCTCACACCAGTCAGAATGGCCATCGTCAAAAAAATCTCCAAACAATAAATGCTGGAGAGGGTGTGGAGAAAAGAGAACCCTCTTGCACTGTTGGTGGGAATGTAAATTGATACAGCCACTGTGGAGAACAGAATGGAGGTTCCTTAAAAAACTAAAAATAGAACTACCATACGACCCAGCAATCCCACTACTGGGCATACACATATACCCTGACAAAACCATAATTCAAAAAGAGTCATGTACCACAATGTTCATTGCAGCTCTGTTTACAATAGCCCAGGACATGGAAGCAACCTAAGCATCCATCGACAGATAAATGGGTAAAGAAGGTGTGGCACATATATACAATGGAATATTACTCAGCCATAAAGAGAAACAAAATTGAGTTATTTGTTGTGAGGTAGATGGACCTAGAGTCTGTCATACAGAGTGAAGTAAGTCAGAAAGAGAAAAACAAAAACTGTATGCTAACACATATATATGGAATCTAAAAAAAAAGGTTCTGAAGAACCTAGAGGCAGGACAGGAATAAAGACGCAGATGTAGAGAATGGACTTGAGGACACGGGGAGGGGGAAGGGTAAGATGAGATGAAGTGAGAGAGTGGCATGGACATATATACACTACCAAATATAAAATAGATAGCTAGTGGGAAGCAGCCACATAGCACAGGGAGATCAGCTCAGTGCTCTGTGACCACCTAAAGGGCTGGCATAGGGAGGGTGGGAGGGAGATGCAAGAAAGAAGAGATATGCGGATATATGTATATGTATAGCTGATTCAGTTTGTTATACAGCAGAAAGTAACACACCATTGTAAAGCAATTATACTCCAGTAAAGATGTTAAAAAAAAAAAAAAAACCTTAGGCAAGAGGACTTCCCTGGTTGTCTAATTGGTAAGACTCCACGCTCCCAATGCAGGGGGCCTGGGTTTGATCCCTGTTTGGGGAGCTAGATTTCTCCATTGTAAGGCTACCACTTTTTGTTTATTGTTAATAAGTGATATATGAGCTAATACTTTGAAACTATGTGAATAGCCTTTCCCCCAACCCAATGACTTTAGATCCATTGATGATCCTTGTTTGAATAAATTATTACACTGAAAAAAAAAAAATTCAAAGTCAGATACATGAGCGCTCTAGGAGAGTGTGGGAATCCTGTTTCCCAAGGGTGTGGACAGACAGGACATCTCCATCATGAAGATGCTTCATTATATTACTACAGCTGCCGTAACAAATTACCACAAACTCGGTGGCTTAAAACAACACAGATTTATGATTTTATAGTTCAGAAGTCTGAGATGAGTTTTACTGGCATAAAATCAAGGTGCTAGTGGGTCTGGGCTCCTGTTGAAGGCTCTGGTGGAGCATCTGTTACCTTGCCTTTTCCAGCTTCTAGAGGCCACTCACATTCCTCGGACAGTGACCCCTTCAAAAGCCAGAAATGGTGGGTCACGTCCTTCTTATTTTGCATCAGCCTGACCTCCCCTTTTGTCAACCTCTTGCATCTAAGGATCTTTGTGATTACATTAGGCCTACCTGGATAATCCAGAATAATCTCCTTATTTTAAGGTCAATTGATTAGTGACCTTAATGCAATCTGTAACCTAAATTCCTTTTTGCCATGCAACATAACATTTTCATACGTTCTGGGGAATTAGATCCTGGACATCTTTTGGTGGGGGCATTCTTCTGCCTATCACACGTGACTAAACAGATTATACCTAGAAAGACAAGAGCAGTAGCAGCATCGAGTGAAGGATGATGACTGGATGGGCCTGGCTGTGACATAGGAACAAAGAAAGACCTCAGAGGAACATCAGACAAGGAGGCAGAGGGAAAGCTACAATCAGGCAGTGAGAGCAGAAGCCCCTGGAGCAGTGGACAGATTATGTGGTTACATGTCAGCAGCTCATCCATAGCTCCACCCCACAGGATTCCTAGAGAGTTAAGAAAGGAGGGGCTGACACACTGTCTTTTAGTATTTAGGAACTAATCAGTGAACCTATAGACAAACTGGAAAATATTATTACCAAGAACATAAATATTGGTGGATTCTGGGCTCCACTTACAGAACCCTCGGGATTCTCTACTATTCAAGAAGGCACGGGCTTGGAGAATCAACATGTAGAATTGCTGAATGACATCAAATTTGTTCTCACTGACTGATCCATCATGGACATTACTCGGTACGCGGGCCTCTCACTGCTGTGGCCTCTCCCATTACGGAGCACAGGCTCCGACGCGCAGGCTCAGCGGCCATGGCTCACGGGCCCAGCCGCTCCGCAGCATTGTGGGATCTTCCCGGACTGGGGCATGAACCCGTGTCCGCTGCATCGGCAGGCGGACTCTCAACCACTGCGCCACCAGGGAAGCCCATGGACATTACTCTTTAACATACATCTTCAAAGTAGAATAACATATGGTTTAAAGCAGTTATTCAGTAATTATGTGCTAAATGAACACACGAGTGAATGCTCTCATCTCAGGTAGCATTTGGCAGAGTGGACAGATGGCTTCTGAGTAGTTTAAAAAAAATTCTTAAACTACATTTCTATAAAGACCAAAGTATGTTTCCTCCTTTTCATTAAGCTAATCTTCTCTGGCATACTCATCCCTTCAAAATTTGTTATTTATTTTATTTTTTAATGGGAAAACCAAACAAAGTTTAATAACATGTATACATGGGAGAGACCCAGGAAAACTGAGTAACTCCTGTTATTTATTTTAGAATTGGAATTCAAATACATTTACAATTACATACTGGTTGGCCAGAGGGTGGACATTTGAAAAAACAAACAAACCAGTGTTTGTAGCAGCTATGTGACCTATAAAATCAATTTGAAAAAAATCCATAATTATACACACAGAAAAGTTTTAAAACAATGGCTGATTCTATGACTTCATATAGACATATAAATCCAATGTGATTGTGGCTCTTAAATAAAAGATAAACTGCCATAATTATTATAATACATCTACCACATGGTTTTCAACCTTAAAGTCATTTCTCCAAGAAAATTCTCTTAATTGAACATTAAAGGATGGGTTGTAGATCGGGGTGGAAGATGTTTTCTATCCTTTACTTGAGGATGACAAGAGGAGACAATTTATTTCACTCCAGACACTGAAATGTCTAATACCCTTCAGTGCTGTGCCTTGCCTTACATCTCCCACTGCTAATCTTTGTCTAGGTGAATTGGTAGACAGAGCGCTTAGCAGCAGGACAGTGAGATGCATAGCTAAGTACAGCTGCTCTATTTTCAGACAGATAAGTGATCACTTGTTCTGAGATATTGCATATAGATGAACACAGTAGACAGCAATAACTATAAACAGAAATTTGTAGGATTCAATTCATGGATCCAGAAGTTATTTTTATATTCTTTCCTGGCTCATGTAGAATATTTATTTCCTGTCTTTTCTCATGACACACTCAAGATTCAAGGAAGAAAACTCTTGATTTAGGTTACTTTACACAAAACCAAATGCATTTAGTCTATAGCATACCATCTACAGTGATTCATGATCACACAAGTTACGTGTCTGACTTCTAATTATCTTTGCTTTACCAACTGCTAATTTTATAAGTAGCTCTCAAGAGCCAAAAGCTGGATGAATGATTTGCCAGTGATCAAAGTCATGAAAAGGGAGGCAGTTTCTTGGGTTCATTGTAAGATTTTGACCAAGCCACCTTTCCACAAACAAGTTTATAATCGCCTGTTCTTTTTCTATCTCACAGGAATGTTGCAAAGAGAAATTGCAAACAATATGGTTGCTTCTAATTATAATAATATACTGAAGTTAATGTTAATTGAGATGAAGGCACAATTAAATGTTTTTATGGGGCTAAATTTCCCTTTTCAGTTTTAAAAGAACCCAGTCCTCTACATTTAGGTTTAAATATATTGCCTTAATTCAACCCAAACCAACAAGATTGCTTGGTAGTCAATTTTGGGGAATCTGCTTGAGAACATTCAAACTAACATGTCAATATATAATATGGTACAGCAACTATACTTCAATAAAAAATAATAAAATTTAAATAAACATATATCCCCGTACACATACCCATTACAAATAAGAATAAACAACTGAGTTAGATAAATACAAAAATAAATAAATAAAACAGATAAGTAACAAGGATATACTGTATAACACAGGGAATTATACACATTATCTTATAATAACGTTTAATGGAGTATAATCTGTAAAAATACTGAATCACAATGCTGTACATCTGAAACTAATATGATATTGTAAATCAAATATTCTTCAATAAAAAAATAAACTGACATTCAAATATTTCTATATAAATGAGTGGTACTTAAATCTGTGATCAAAAGAATTCTGAATATTGCTTCTAGGGCTCAGAGAAAGGGGTGGGGTCAGACAGGAGCAAGAGTGGTGGGGTCAGTGATGCCTCAGAGGGAGAATATCATTGGGGTCTAGAGAATGAGCTTTAGGCTCAAGAAGACCAAGATAGGTTGAAATCCTGTCTGCCAAGTCACGATCTCTCTCCAAGCCTCAGTGTCCTTCTCTTTTAAAATAGGGGCAGCAGTAGTAACTCCTCATGGATTTATTGTAAGGAGCAATGATCTAATGCATGGACAGGGCTTAGCACAATGCCGGACACTAGCAACTCTTCTGTGACAATTGGCTGCCTTTTAAAAACACTGTTAATATAGGGGAAGGAGAGAGAAGAGGGAGAGGAAGGAGAAGGAAGGAAAGCAGAGGATAGGGAAGGAGGAGGGAGACGGGGAGGAGGTTCAAGGGCATATCTCCTGGGTAAGATAGCTCAGGGTATGCTGCAGGGCTGTGGCTCCCGAGCAAAGCTTCAGACGTTAGAAAAAAGTGAACCAGGGAGGAAAGAAAGTGCCAGCCTCGTGTGGAGACTTGAGTTGATACTGAGAGGAAAACCAAGGACACTGCATCCATTCAAAGCTCCAAAATGAATCAAGCCACAAAATGCCAGGGACACCAGTGACCGGAGGAACTTCCAACATGCCTGGGAGACCCAGGCAAACGTCAGGCAGTCGTCAAGGGGAATTCAGGGAGTAACTCATGAACCCAGATGAGTCCCCCAGAGCACATACCCTTCATCCAGAAGAGGGACAACCTGGGGGACTGTGGATGCTTAAATATTTTGTTTGTGTTGTGCACGGTTTGGTTTGGGAATCTGAGTGAGATCTACTTTGCAGAAGGCAATCACAGGGAAATGGTAATAACGGTCCTAGGAAAATGAGATAGTACCTCAAGGAGCTCACAGTAGAAGGTGGAAAAGATGAATACATGAGAACTATATACAATGGTGCCAGCCATTAGATGAGCACACAAACAGAAGCTGTACTCAGTGGTGCAAGCCTATACCAAGTGTTTGGGGAGCTGAGGGAAGAGTGCAGTCAGTCATCCTGGATGGAGACAGGAACGGCCTGGAAGAGTACGGAACTCTGGAATCAGACAACACATTCACCAGGAGAGCAGAAGAAAGGGACATTCTGAGTGAGGGAACAGCAAAAGCAGTCATGCAGGTGTGAAAGGGGATGGCAAATTTGGGACACCGGGTATAGTGGTTATAACGTCAAGGGTATGTGTACCAGTGACTCAGTGATGGGAGGAAGGAAAGCAGAGGAGATGGGAGTGAAAGGAAAGCCTTGGCTGTTTGGGGAAGTGTCCCCATGTGTCATGTGTATTGATAAATCCGTTCTTAGAAGTACATTGTTCAGTGTGTAATGGGTCACAATAATTACATGACCCTA